>NW_026970504.1:0-243308 GCF_028390025.1 Pseudophryne corroboree
AGGAAAAAGAGGCAATTTGGAGGCCCTTGCACAAACTGGCTTTATTCTACCTAAGTTGCCCTCCCTCCAGTGTGTACTCCAAAAGAGTGTTTAGTGCAGCCGCTCACCTTGTCAGCAATCGGCGTACGAGGTTACTTCCAGAAAATGTGGAGAAGATGATGATCATCAAAATGAATTATAATCAATTCCTCCGTGGAGACATTCACCAGCAATTGCCTCCAGAAAGTACACAGGGATCTGAGATGGTGGATTCCAGTGGGGACGAATTAATAATCTGTGAGGAGGGTGATGTACACAGTGAAAGGGGTGAGGAATCGGAGGATGATGAGGTGGACATCTTGCCTCTGTAGAGCCAGTTTGTGCAAGGAGAGATTGATTGCTTCTTTTTTGGTGGGGGTCCAAACCAACCAGTCATTTCAGTCAGCCGTGTGGCAGACCCTGTTGCTGAAATGATGGGTTCGTCAATGTTTTTCTTTTCAATCTAAGCCCCTGCAGTTTTCTGTAAGAATCTGCTTCGCTATGATGATCAACAAGTCACAAGGGCAAACACTCAGGGCTGGAGGCGTAGATCTTAGGACCAGCTGCTACAAGCATGGCAAAGGTGTCACTATCATTGGTGACACCCAGAGAGGCAGCGAGGGAGATTGTAATGCAGTGCGCGCAGATAAGCAGCGCAATGGTAAAATGGAGGCATGGTCTCATAGGTAGGGGTGTGGCCTGTTGGCCTGAATCTCCATTTTGTTGCTCCGGGTATCCCGGGGGTTGAGTGCTGCACCCGGGGACTAGTGTGTGAGTGGTGCTGGCTCCTGCACAGTGACAGAAACTGGGTGTTGCACGTAATGTCACAGTGAAACACCCATATTCTGTCACTGAAGAGGAGCCGGCACTTTGGTGTCACCCCCCTTGGCGGGTGACACTCGGGTGTGGGCCGCAACCCCGTTGTGATGCCACTGACCCATGGGAAGCTTTACGTGGCTTACCCATGTGTTAGTAGCCCCAAGCATCTTTTGTGTTAGTCCCTGAAGAAAAACTTCAAATATTTACAAATACATTTTGTAATCAATGGGCCTAATTCAGTAAGGATTGCAAATTCTGCTAAGTAACAGAATTTGCAATCCTTTGGTTCGCATGCTGGGGCCACCCAGCATGCCGCCTCCCTTCTTGACCACGCTGAAATTGCAGTCGCAGTGCAGTTCAGCGTGATCATAAAAAATGGGTTAGCCTCCTGTTGGTGCAGACTGTATGTGTGCGCAGGAAGCCGCCACCATTTTTGTGATCGCAGCTGCTGCATGTGATGTCATGCAACCGCTCTGACCACGCCTCCTGTTTCTCCGTTGCCGACCCCATTTTGAAGCCCTGCCCACGCACCGCTCCATCTCCGACTTGGAAATGGAGTGTTGCTGACCCCCCCCCCCCCCAGCACCGATTGACAGTCAGAGGCGATCGCATTAACTGCGGGGTGCCGCAGAAAATGCAGGCGCATGCGTATGCTCTTAGCAATTTTTGCAGTTGGACTGCTTATTGCGATTGCAATCCAACCTGAATCAGGCTCTATTACCTATCACAATGCACTGCGGGTAGTACAAAATGGGGTTAATATAAGAGAAAACCCCCCAGAGCTGTGCTCCTTAACTGTCCCTGGTGGCTAGTGGAGCAGCTGCCCAGTAATCAGTGTCCACGCCAGTGCGCACATGGCCCGCCCCCTACAGCCACGCTGGATCACGGTATAGTGTGGGCACAGAAGTCCCTTACCTCCCTTTCATCAGCGGCCTCGTGATCCCGGAGGGCGGTGTGTGTGTGACTTACCTTAGGAAGAAACCGGAGCCTCCGCTGCAGTGACCCAGCAACCAGGGCGCGGGAGTATACTGCGCCGCTGGGAGTGATGGAGCTGCAGTAAAGATGTCTATTAGACCTAGCCTGCTGCAGCCCTTGTAGATTCTTATAAAAAAAAGTTCTTCTTTTCTTGTCAAAATTAATAGCTAAGAATAGGCTGCCTGAGGCAGCCCCCTCTTAAGTGGCCTGCTACTGAAGGCACCAACTACAAACTGAGCTCCCTGTTCATGGAAGCGAGGTTATAGAGGAGGGGGCGCTGAGCATCTTGGGAACAGTCAAAAGCTTTGAGCCTGTTGGTGCCTCAGATCAAGATCCTACTCTACACCCCAATCTGAATCCTTGTGGAGTCCAGTGTACCCCACAGAAGAAATGAATGTGTCACACCCATTGGCAGCAACATTAGAATAGCTGCTGATGGGCACAATTGAGAAAGGAAGGGGGGAAAACATTTGAATCCAGCACATATATGTAATTTGAATATGTAATTTGTACCTTCCTACTTTAAAATGTAATGGATGAACCTCACCCTGTGAGAACTATCTTCATGATCAAGAGATCTCATACGCAAGAAAAGCATGTGCTGGGATAGGGCTGTGGAGGGCGGCTGCTCGGGCACACACCCGTCAAGTTAAGGAGATTCAACTGAGGAAGCACAAGGGAACTGCAGGGAGACCACATATTTTCAGGTGAACATGAGAGGGCGGAAGGCTGCCTAATACTGAAGCACCCTCAAACATCAAACCATATGCAACAACTAGTACAAGCATTCCTGGGGAAAGGTCTGCAGCAGACGGATTTGCATACGGTGATGTCATCCAAGCAATGGGCATAGTTGGCTGCAACCCTCGTCTGCATATGAAAAGAGAAAATGGTCACGCAGGGCATGGCGGCCTTTGTGGGGTTGCGCTTGGATGACCCCTAGATCGCTTTATACACCCCCATCAGTGTGGGGCTCATGTCGGCCATGCCCAAGCCCCTGAAGCATTCAAGCTGATTTCTTGCAGCAGCTGCACCCAGTAACAGCTCCAGAGTTGCTCTACAAGACAAGTAAAAGGGTGTGAGCCCTGCAGCACCACCTGTAGTTTGCATACACACATATATAGGACAGCATCTCTTATATGCCCCAGGGGCAATAAAATAGTAGCCTTATCTAGGGTATCCGTCCATGCCGCTACAGCACTACACACCCAGGCCGACGCAATTGCCTGTCTGAGTAAGGTACCTGAATGTGTATAAATGGACTTCAGGGTAATCTCCTGTTTGCGGTCAGCAGACTCTTTGAGGGTAGCCGTATCCTGGGACGGGAGGGCTACCTTCTTGGATAAGCGTGTTAATGCTTTGTCCACCCAAGGGGAGGATTCCCATCGTAACCTATCCGTTGATGGGAAAGGGGAATCCTTTTGGAAATCTGCAGGAGATTCCCAAGCTTTTTCACATAACTCGTTCAGCTCGTGTGAGGGGGGAAAGGTTACCTCAGGCTTCTTTCCCTTGTACATATGTACCCTCTTGTCAGGGATAGGGGGCTCCTCTGTGATGTGCAAAACATCTTTTATTGCCATAATCATATATCAAATGTATTTTGCCAATTTTGGCTGTAACTTTGCATCATCGTAATCGACACTGGAGTCAGAATCCGTGTCGGTATCTGTGTCAACATCTGGATAGTGGGCGCTTATGAGACCCTGACAGTCCCTGCGACATAGGATTAGGCATTGGTTGAGACCCTGACTGTCCCAAAGCTTCTGCCTTGTCTAATCTTTTGTGCAATGAGTTTACACTAGCATTTAAAACATTCCACATATCCATCCAATCAGGTGTCGGCGGAGACACCACGTTCATTTGCTCCCGCTCCTCTCTAATATAGCCTTCTTCCTCAGACATGTCGACACACGCGTACCGACACACCACACACACAGGGAATACTTTTACTGAAGACATTTCCCCCACAAGGCCCTTTGGAGAGACAGAGAGAGAGTATGCCAGCACATACCCCAGCGCTATATAACCCAGGAACAGCACAGTAACTTAATGTTTGAACAATCGGTGAGGGGGAACATCTTGAAACCCCAGTTTGTACCCTTGGGACACTATTTGTAAAACACACGAGTCCATGTCCGAATGAATCCAGAACTGACTGAAGAGTTTTAGACGTGCCCCCACTGGTGCGGGCTCCTGCAAGAGAGCCCCAGCGTCATGCAGTGGATTTGGCAGAAGCAGAGGATGATCTCTGCTCCTGCGATCTTGAAGAGGATGCAGACCTCTTCTCTCTTCTCCTTCCTCTACCTGCAAAGAAAGGGGAATCTTAACTTCTTGCATATCTATTGGGCCGAAATGACTGCATCAGATAATGATGCGTCTTCATCCGTTGGGAGGGAACATAGGGCAAGAAGGTTGACTTACCTGCGGGAGCTGCCGAGATCAAATTAACTAGGCAGTCACCAAACAAGGCTTCACCTTCATAGGGAAGAGACTCCCTTTCTTCTTGGAGTCAGCATCAGCATTCTCTTGGTGAATCCACAATGCCCTCCTATCCGACACTGCCATGAAATTGGCCCGTGAACTCAAGAGTCCTATATCCCTTGCAGTCTCACGTAAGTATGCTGCAGTGTCCTTGATATGATACAACGTAAGGAGTATCCCATCTCTCCAGGGTATCTATATCGGATGACAAGGTATTCGACCAATTCTTGAATATTACTACTCACCCATGCACATGTAATGGCAGGTCTAAGTAATGTACCCGTGGTTACATAACTAGAAATAATGTAGCTTCCTGCATACGATCCGCTGGATTTGTGACAGGGCCCCGTGCAGAACAGGGGGTGACTCCCACTTTATTCTGTCCGCGGCGGGAAATGAATAAACAACCAGAATCCTTTTGGGGATTTGAAACCATCTTGTCGAGCTGGCCCAGACTTTCTCAAACAGAGATGGAGGAACGTTACATCAGCTTTCATTATATATCTATATATACATACATATAGACCCCTTTGTCAGGAACAGCAGGGTCTTCAGTGATTTTAATATGTCCTTAATATCCACAATCATGTACTGAATGCTCCTTGCCAATATTGGATCTAATCAGGAAACATTATGGTCGACATAAGTATCAGTATCCGTGTCAGTATCAGTGTGTAGTAACTGGGCAAAATAACATTTTTGCGACCCAGCGGGGCCTGAGGGAAAAGAAACATAGCCATGAATATCACATCTATTCTCTACGTCTGTGTCTGGGACACAGATTTATCCAACCTTACTCTGATATTACTGAAACATTTACCCAGTCAGTTATTGGTGGTGCCAACAGGGCCACCATCATATGTCTGCATTCCTAATATAGTTTCCTCTTGGGAAAAACATTCAGCCACCGACATGTTGACACACATATACCAAGTACCCACAGACACACCGGCTTATGGGGGACAGACCGTCAGTAAATCTGTCAGAGGGACACAGAGGATTTTTCAGCTCACAATCCAGCGCCAAAAGTACACAGTCTGGGAAATAATAAACTCTATAGTGATAGACTTGTAATGCTCTAAAGATGTTCTGGTGAGGTGAGGAAGAAGCCCCGCCGCTGTAATGGCGCGTATCTGTCCCGCTCAGAAATAATTAATTACGCTAGCGGGGTAAGGACAGTGCCCAGGCACTAATGTCCACTTTTTCCAGCCTTTTGTGAGGAATTTATGCTGCCCAGGGTGCCCCCCCCCGTGCCCTGCACCCTGCAGTGCCTGTGTTTGTGTGGGAGCATGGCGCGCAGCGTTCCGCTCGCTGCTCGGTACCTCAGAATGCCGTCACTGAAGAAGAAGTCTTCTGTTCTTCTGCTACTCACCTGTCTTCTGGCTCTGTAAGGGGGTGACGGCAGGCTGCGGGAGTGTGCATCTAGGCGTACCCAGCGATCAGCACCCTCAGGAGCTAATGGTGTCCTGTCAGCCTGAAGCAGAGCCATTGAACTCACTAGAAGTTGGTCATACTTCTCTCCCCTAAGTCCCACGAAGCAGGGAGACTGTTGCCAGCAGCCTCCCTGAAAATAAAAAAAACTAACAAGTCTTTTCAGAGAAACTCAGTAGAGCTCCCCTGTAGTGCATCCAGTATCACTGCGCACAATACTAAAACTGGAGTCTGGAGGAGGGGCATAGAGGGAGGAGACAGTTCACACCCTTTGAAAGTCTTAAAGTGCCCATGTCTCCTGCGGATCCCGTCTATACCCCATGGTTCTTAATGTGACCCCAGCATCCTCTAGGACGTATGAGAAAACAAATAACGCACACACGAGGAGGAGAGAACTAAGGAAGCTATAAGGAGAAGAGGGGAGGGAGGGGGGGTTGAAAGGTAAGGTAGTAAAGGCATATTGGATAAACTACAACCTTATACATATTCATTAATGTACCAGTAGTTAGAAGTAGAAGAGCTCTAACAGAAACCACAAAGCTTAGCTAAAGCCACACCACACTGGATATGCCCAATCTCATTTGATTTTTGTAGCAAAGCAGTATTGGACTTTGTTAATACATGGATGGGAGACTGCTTGGTAGTATCAGATTCTTTAGGTGTTTTTAAACTACCAACACCATTTTCTTGGTACATTTAATTTTTACATGTATTCTTTTATGTACCAGAAGTTAGAAGTAGAAGAGCTGTAACAGAAACCACCAGCTCATCTACAGCCACAGCACACTGGATTTGCCCAATCTCTCCTGATCATGGAAGCTGAGCAGTGTTGGTCCTGGTTTTAGTACTTGGATGGGAGACCACAAGGAAATACCAGGAGCTGTGTGTATTTTTACAATACTAACACCGTTCTCTTGATGCATTCCATTTTGAAACATTGGGGCAGATCTATTAAGCCTGGTGAACTGATAAAGTGCAAGGTGATAAAGTACCAGCCAGTCAGCTCCTAACTGTCATTTTTCAAACCCAGCCTGTGACATGGCAATTAGGAGCTGATTGGCTGGTACTTTATCACCATGCAAATTATCATTTCACCAGGTTTAATAAATCGGCTGCTTACTCATTTATGTACGAGTAGTTAGAAGTAGAAGAACTCTAACAGAAACCACTAAGCTCATCTACAGCCACACCACACTGTATATGCCCAATATCACCTGATTTTAGGCCTGGTTTGTTCTTGGATGTGAGACCACCTGGGAATACCAGGTGCTGTAGGTAGTTTTATACTACCAACACCGTTCTCTTGATGCATTCCATTTTGAAACATTGGGGCAGATCTATTAAGCCTGGTGAACTGATAAAGTGCAAGGTGATAAAGTACCAGCCAGTCAGCTCCTAACTGTCATTTTTCAAACCCAGCCTGTGACATGGCAATTAGGAGCTGATTGGCTGGTACTTTATCACCATGCAAATTATCATTTCACCAGGTTTAATAAATCGGCGGCTTACTCATTTATGTACGAGTAGTTAGAAGTAGAAGAACTCTAACAGAAACCACTAAGCTCATCTACAGCCACACCACACTGTATATGCCTCTTCTTACATTCCGCTGCACTTATTGTGGGGTAGCCGCAATCCCTTCTGCTGTACGGTTCCACATTACATTGTTTCTTGTCACTTCCTGTTGATGCAGTAAGGAAACATCCAGGAATTACAGCAGCTTAGTTTTTTTTTTTTTTTAACTGGGGCAATTTAGCTAGATCACAGGGCAATTTAGCTCCTTTGGTCCTTTTTTTAGGACCAGTTAATCAGACAGTTGAGCAAACTGAAAAACAGCTAACAGGAAATTTCCACTTAAATGGTATTTTCTAATCTTATCTGACCATGACTAAGAATAAAGGATACACAAGATAAACTCTTAGAGCCATGGACCTTATCCATGTTTAAGCTCCATCAAATCTGTAATCAATAGCACTACATGCTCCCACTTTACCACTGTACTATATACTCTACCTGTGTTTTTAAGGTAAAAACACCATTTAACCCCAGTGACACTTGAATTAAAGCAGCAGCCTCTGGAATAGCATTCCTTAGCATTAATCCCAGGAAATCTGCAATCTTCACGCTCTTTGATAGCCATGCTACATTGCTGTTTACTTGGATGGAGCAGAGAGCACAACATCAGGACATAGGAAATATTACAATGCATGATAAGAAAGGTGTGAGCTCTACAGCAAGGCCTCTAACCCTTTGCCAGTGCCAAATACATAGGGCTTAACTCAGATCTGATCACAGCAGCAAATTTATTAGCTAAAACCATGTACACTGCAGGGGGGGGGGTGTATAATATGTGCAGAGAGAGTAAGATTTTGGTGCGGTGTGTTCAAACTGAAATCTAAATTGCAGTGTAAAAACAAAACAGCCAGTATTTACCCTGCACACAAACAATATAACCCACCTAAATCTCTCTGCAAATGTTATATCTGCCCCCCCCCCCATCCCTGCAGTGCACATGGTTTTGCCCACTAGCTAACAAATTTGCTGCATCTGGGAATTACAGCAGCTTAATATTTCTTTTTACAGAAGGTTCAGCAAATTAAATTATTTAGTGAAATACTGTAATCATAACAGTTACAGGGATATTGTAGGTAGATTTATTGTCAGTGGATAAATGTAAAAATTAAACCCTTAGGCATAGTTCCAAAATGCTGTCATTGCAATCCAGATTTTAAGGATATCATGCTTGAGCACAGGTGACTTAATTAGAACTTCGGTCAATGTGAATTAACCATTGGACTCAACCATGGTTATCCTTAAAACCCAGGGGTCTATTTAAGATCGATCTTAATCGATGTTGGGCTTCCAGGTTGAAAAAAACACACACATTTGTTTTCACATTAAACAGACTTCCACATGAGAAAGCAGCAAGGATGCAGTGGCGTTAATGTTTCCTGGTGTCAACTTGTATTATTTCAGTAGACATTGAAATGAGGATGCATCTTGCTGCCTTTCCAATGAAGCAAGTTTAATTTAGTAATAGGTGAAAAACCATCCTTACAAAGGTGTTAATCAGAGACTTGGCTTTGTGGACACTTTTCAGAGAACAAATTTGTTAGCATAAAAATAAAGCCAGAAAATGAAGAGCTGTTTAATCACTCGATTGGATTTTTCTGCCAGCATATTTTTTTTCTCTGCAACCCACTGCTAAATTGTGCTTCCTAGCTGTTTTTTATAAAATCACTGAATCAAATCTAACTCTGATTACATCAGAGAAGGCCATGTACCCTACACCATAAGAGGAGGTTTGAAATTTTGACTTGTCTACTTAAATATCACCAAAATCTGATCACAAGGTTAATTACGTCCCTGGGTGGGATTGAACCACCAACCTTTTGGTTAATAGCCAAACACACTAACCGATTGCGCCACAGAGACACTTTGCAAAAGTCCATACTGACAAAGGCTAATAAGCATTCATCTAAAACGTTTCCTAGAAAAACTTTAAAAAGTCAATAATCTGGAGAGTTTTTGTAAGATGTTTCTTCCATCAACCAACGAAGAAACACATTGGTACTTTCCCATGATGAGTGAGTGCTTCAGGATCTCTTGCACTTACATGTGCAGCAGAGTACTGCAATGGAAGCATGCTGGGCCCATAACCCAGAGGTAGGCAGATTGAAACTATCCTCTGCTATATGCATTTTTTTTGTTAATTAAAGTAATCCAAAACTGGGATTGATATTTTGTCTCTTTTATTTTTACTTAAAGTACAATAACTTTTACCATTTTAATTTGTTTTAATAGTATATTGACAGTATTATTTTCTTTCTAAAATCCACTTCATTTTCTTTACCCTATTATTAAAATGGTAATTGAAGAAGAGGAATTGTTGCTTTGACTGCAGCATTCCCGGGGTTAACTGGTGTTTCTTCAAGTCACAAGGTATGGAGCTGCTGTATAGTTACTCGCAAGTCAGTAGTTGTATGATGCTCACACCTGTTAAGCTGGATACACACAGAATGCCCTACACAGGGGGTGAAATGAGCGCCCCCCCCCCACCCCCCGTACGCTCAGCACACATCACGCTGTGCTGAGCGGGGGGAGAGATGTGTGCTGAGCAGTTCGCTCAGCACACATCTCTCCCCAAAATCGGGCCGTGAATACGGACCTTTAAACTGGATCCACACTTAGATTATCTGTCCAATTTTTTTTTCTAGTTGAAACAAAATTATGCTAATATGTGGCAGCAAATTACAATTGACCATTTGTTCACAAACACTGGAAAACATCCAAAAATGGTCATTTAGATAAATTGGTTAAATCCATTTCATTTAGCTAATTTATCCAAACTACCTTTATTGTATCTTTGTGGGTGAATGATGTGTGGGTCAGTGTTGAGGGTGGTGGAGGAGATGGGTAATAGGCACAGCAGGGTGTGGACAGTCAAATAGTGTGCTTAGAGGTTCAGAGTCATTGTATGAGACTCTGGCAACAGTGACTTGATGAGTCTGGTGTCCATAGGGTGGGACGCATTAACCTTTTTATGCTATTGAAATAGTTCTCCTCCTGACCGACGCAGTTCCTTGCTCCGAGGTTGGTGTATTGTCCTGTTGCAGCGCCTCTCCACTGTGGTCACAGTGAGCTGTGTGGTGTTGCTGGCGCATGCCAATCTCCCCCCAACCTCCCTCTTGCATTTCAGACCTACGTACGCATGATGGGATCTTGTATGATATGCGCGTGTGCTGTAGAGATGAAAGTGGGGGTGAGGAGGCAGATCGTGAGATGGGGAAACTTTGTGGACTGTTAGCGAAGGGGAGCACTGGGCAATCTGAGTTGCAAAGAGGGCAGCAGAAGAGGTTATTGCATGTGCACTGGTGACAGGTCCATCCTTGGTGGCCAGCCTCAGTGGTAAAGGGGTACATGAGCTAGTGTCCCTTGGCCAGCCATGTACCATGGCCACCTCCCTACCTCCTATATATTCTCCCTGATCTGTTACTTTGTTACGGTCTGCTGCTGGCACTGGTGTATCGTCCTGCAGTTGCCGTCTCCGCCCATTGCTGTGACTTCCCCCAGAGTTAGCCACACAGAGTGACAGATCTGGGAAAATATATAGGAGATCATTACTTTCACTTGCAGCCTACCTTATTTTTTGCAGCCTAGCATGCTCCTGACCCCTTCTCTCACTAATACTTATACAACATTCATGAACTCATCTTAAGGTTTCTTTATTATTCAGTCACACTGTCTTGGATCCAAACCATTTCCTGTGGCATTGCAGTCAAACAATTGAGCTATTTACCCTTGCATAGAAAGGTATAATCTAAGCTAGAGAATTCTATTTGGAGCTCACCTTGTACTTTGTGAAGAAATAATCAGCTTTGTGGCTGAGCAGATATATGGAGTGTGTGGCTGCACACTGCATTGATCTGCTGAGTTGCAATGCTAATAATTTTTTTTTTTGCAAAGTACCAATAGCTTCATTGTGAAGGTGGAAAGAAGGGTGTTACGGCATGGAATGTACAAACTGCGAGACCCTGCTGGTAGCGCCTTTGTCTATTTAGTAGGAAGGGCACGTAACAGCCGGGGGGCAATGGAGGAAGCCCCTTTAGGGCTGGAGCCCGGCGGCAACTGACTCCGTTGTCTCTGGCAGTTCCGCCCCTGGACTAGAGGAATGGTCAAGAACATGGCAACATTTAATGCCAAAAAATGCAAAATCATACACGTCTCAAAAATGCAAAGGCTAACTATAATATTAAGGGCATTATAATGGCAAGAGGAAAGCTATCTAAGTATTACTATTTCAGGTAAGCAATGTAACAAAGCAATAGGAAAGGCAAGTCAGATGCTTGTTTGCATAGGTTAAAGAACCAGTAGCAGAAAAAAGTAATACAGGTTGAGTATCCCATATCCAAATATTCCGAAATACGGAATATTCCGAAATACGGACTTTTTTGAGTGAGACTGAGATAGTGAAACCTTTGTGTTTTGATGGCTCAGTGTACACAAACTTTGTTTAATACTCAAAGTTATTAAAAATATTGTATTAAATGAACTTCAGACTGTGTGTATAAGGTGTATATGAAACATAAATGAATTCTGTGAATGTACACACACTTTGTTTAATGCACAAAGTTATAAAAAATATTGGCTAAAATGACCTTCAGGCTTTGTGTATAAGGTGTATATGAAACATAAATGCCTTCTGTGCTTAGATTTAGGTCCCATCACCATAATATCTCGTTATGGTATGCAATTATTCCAAAATACAGAAAAATCCGATATCCAAAATTCCTCTGGTCCCAAGCATTTTGGATAAGGGATACTCAACCTGTAATGCCACTGTATAGGTCCTTGGTACAGCCACATTTAGAATCCTGTGTTCAGTTCCAGAAGCCATATCTCCAGAAGGCTGTAAATACATTAGGGCAACTAAAATTGTGCATGGCCTACATCACAAAACTTACCTGGAAATACTAAAAAATGTTGATGTGTATAGTTTGGAGAAGGGAAGAGGGAACATACAGTAATAGAAACATTTAAATATATAGAGAGGAATGTAATAGGGTGTGAGAATCAGAAAGTGAGAGATTTTGTGTTTTTTCCTGTTGTTTTTTTTGTTTTTGTTTGATTGTTTGTTTTTAAAGTGGCAATCCTTTACATGGCAAAACCAGGTTGATATTTGCCATGTAAAGGATTGCCACCGTGGGCATGTGTAGAAGGGGCACTGCTACTGTTGGCATTATGTGTGTAAGCTGCACTGATATGGTGGTTATGTGTATAAAGGGCACTGCGACTGTGGGTATTATTATTATTATTATTACATGCGGTGTAATGACAATAAGATAGTGCTACTGTGTGGCGTATTTTGATTTGGGGTGCTATTGTGTGGCCATGCCCCTTCCTTGTGATACCACACCTTCTTTTTTTAAGGAGCGCACTGTCCCTTTATTAAGTATTGGAGAGAGGGCCCAAATTAATAGTTTGCAGGGAGGCGCCAAACACCCTAGCACTGGCCCTTTGGTAGGGGACAGGATTTGCTTCTGCTTGTGCACATATGTTATGATTGCCAGCCAACAGCACTGGTTTTGCCTATAACACTAACTATAAATATTTTGAATTGGTCCTGGACCACCAATCCAAGGCACCCCTGCAAGTGTCCTGAGGCACCCCAGGGTGCAGTTTGAGAACCACTGGTCTAGTGAGTACCCAGGATAATTATTGTAGCTGGTCTGCGGGTAACAGCTCTCAGATCCACTTCTAGAAAAAAATGCAGCAATGTAATTTGAGTGACAAACTGCAGAGATGAACCCTTTCTGTGACTGCTGCACAGGGATCACACAAACTCTATTCATAGGGCTGACTTCACTTAGGGGAGATGTTCTCACCCCGCAAAGAAGTGCGAGTATATACCGCACTTACGGTACCATTGGATTTACAGATATTTTCTTGCAATACACTATGGGGGTCATTCTGAGTTGATTGCTCGCTAGCAGTTTTTAGCAGCCATGCAAACGCATTGTCGCTGCCCACTGGAGAGTGTATATTCACTTTGGAGAAGTGCGAACACTTGAGCAGCAGAGCGCCTGCAAAATCGTTTCAAAATAAGACCAGCACTGTAGTTACACTTCGTGTGCGTTGATTCTAACAACCGAGGGACGGCTTTTGATGTCACACACCCATCCAGCGAATGCCCAGCCACATCTGCATTTCTTCTGCCACGCCTGCATTTTTCCAAGCACTCCCTGAAAACGGTCAGTTGCCACCCAGAAACGCCCTCTTTCTGTCAATCTCCTTGTGGCCTGTTCTGTGATTGGAATAATCGCTAGAACTAGTGCAAAACCACAATGGACTTTGTACCCGTACGATGCGCATGCACATTACGGAGCATGCGCATGCACAGATTAGCCATTTTTTTCAACTGATTGCTACGCAGCGAACAACGGCAGCATGCGATCAACTCGGAATGACCCCCTATATACATAGAAACATGGATTTTTACTGCAGGAATTATGGTTAGTTTAGGTGTATCGGTTAGGGTCAACAGAGGTGTAGCTAGGGGTCCAAGCGCCCCTGGCAAAGTAAGGGACTGGCGCCCCCCCTTTCGATAAAGCATTGCAGTCCATTGGCGGTTACCATGTTGGAGCCACAGCAACTGACCCCCTCCCCCACACGCTGCCCTACATCATCGGCTGGGATTCACTGTTGGTGTGAAGCCACTGGGAACAGTCTGGTAGCATTAGCAGCAGTCTGTGTCATAGATAGGGAAGGCAGAAGGTTAACTAGCTAATAGCAGTCTGCTGGCAGCAGAGGCTGGGCGGGGGGCTGAGAATGAGCCAACGCTGATCAATGTCCAGTCTGCTTAGACAAAAATATTTTGTGATCAGGGCTGGTTCTAGACCAAAGGAGCCAATGGCAAAAATTTCCTTTGGCACCCCCCCCCCCCCCACACACATACACACACACCAAAAAAGAACATATCCCAGTTTAACAT
The DNA here is from genome assembly GCF_028390025.1 of Pseudophryne corroboree. Classification (NCBI taxonomy): domain Eukaryota; kingdom Metazoa; phylum Chordata; class Amphibia; order Anura; family Myobatrachidae; genus Pseudophryne; species Pseudophryne corroboree. The sequence goes on from NW_026970504.1 coordinate 14,216, forward strand.
AACGCTATGTGGTGCAAGGTGTGGAGCTGGTTACTTGTATCAGACCTCTGACATTTGCCTTTTCACCCATATTGCATACTTTTTCTTGCAGGTTGTGTCTTAATTCAAGAAGTGTTCTAAGTACTTCAGCTTAGTATCTTTACTGACCCCTCTTTACCCCACACTACATAACTGACCCCTCTATACCCTACACTACATCACTGACCTTTCTATAACCATCACTGCATTACTGACCCCTCTATACAGTACACTGACCTCTATATACCTGCTAGTACATCCCTGATGCCTATATTCCCTAAGCTAAATCCCTGATGCCTCTATTCCCTACGCTACATCCCTGACGCCTCTATTCCCTATGCTACATCCCTGACGCCTCTATACCCTACGCTACATCCCTGATGCCTCTATTCCCTACGCTACATTCCTGATGCCTCTATAACCTACGCTACATCCCTGACGCCTCTATACCCTACGCTACATCCCTGACACCTCTATACAGTACAATGCATTACTGATCCCTCTAGACCACAGGTTCTCAAACTCGGTCCTCAGGACCCCACACAGTGCATGTTTTGCAGGTCTCCTCACAGAATCACAAGTAAAATAATTAGCTCCACCTGTGGACCTTTTAAAATGTGTCAGTGAGTAATTAATACACCTGTGCACTTGCTGGGTTACCTGCAAAACATGCACTGTGTGGGGTCCTGAGGACCGAATTTGAGAACCACTGCTCTAGACCATACATCCTCATTACATCAGAGAGATAGTGAAACACTGGAAAAAATAAGGATAAAGTGGACTACAGAAACTGATGCTCTAAACAAAGGAGAGAGAGAGAAAAGCACAAGGGAAAGTGGGCAATCGGAACACCATAGAGAGAGGAGAGATAGAAATGCCTGAAAAAGTAAAGGGGGTTGGGTATGGCATCCGGCGCTCGGGATTCCAGCAGTCACATGATACCTAATCCTAACCCTCTGGGGGGGGTGGCGGATAGGGCTAACCCTCAGGGGGTGGCTGCTAGGACTAACCCCCCCCCCCCTCCTAGTGCCTTCCCTAACACCCGCTCCCCCGGTCCTAACCCTCCCTCCAATACTCGCCTTCGGGATGTTGGCTGTCTGTGTGCCGGCACCAGTCTCCCAAGTGGTGTCAGGATTCCAACATCGGTCAAATGACCGCCGGTATACCGTCTGCCGGGATGGTAAATGTATCCTGAGGACAGGTAGTGAGTGTGGAGGGATAGGTGGTTCAGTAAAATGTAACAGCTCAAACTGCGATCATTCACTGATAAATTGATTTATAGCTCTCCCTTTTTAACCATTGCAGTCATAAAAGCAATGTTTTTTAAACTTTTAAATAAAGCTTGTTAGCATCCCCAGCACACTGTATATGCTGGGAGATGTAGTTCTCAATATGAAAACATTTAATTACTGTATGAACTCTAATTCCCCAACTGAAACCTCTTACAAACACACACTCCTAAATCTAGTACACACACACACACACACACACACACACACACATTTCCCCAGTACTGACAACTCTCATCACTTCCACACACTGACAACTCCCTCCTGCTCCTCTCCCCACTGACACTGACAGCTCCCTCACAGTCACACACATCCTCCACCCCCCCCCCCACACACACACACTGATAGCACACATGCACAAATCCCCCCCTCCTCGACACTAACTGTCACGGACTGCTTGGGCAGCAGGGGGCAGGCTCTGACTTGAAGTGCTGAAATTCAACAGCTCTCTCGAACTTGCAAGGCATGGCTGTGCAGCTGTCTCCAGCCATCTCCTTGCCCACTGTGTAATTTGTGGCGTTCTCTGATGTTCCCCGCTCTGCCTCTACAACCGGCACATAATGTACAGCAGTGGTGACTCCTGAGTATGGGCCTGGAGAACTCCGCCTACCGGGGAGTAGGGATTAATAATTTCAAAGGAGCAGAGCTAGGAGTGAAGCAGTGGACAGCAGTTGAGGGGCGTTTCAAACTGTAACAGGGTTGGGACAATTTCAGTATCCTTCCCTCACCGTCTAATTGGTCAGTCCCACGCTGATTGCCATAGCGCCCTTTCGAGACTGCAGAACTCTATCCCTTAGCCACGGTTGGCACAGCTGGATGGTGCCCCTGGCAAGTGCCATCCTGGCCAAGGGGTAGATACGCCCCTGAGGGTCAGGGCCAGCAACAGAAATCTCGGGGCCCAGTGCACTGATATCTCTGGGGCCCCCTCAACCCCCCTTAACTTGGCAGAGGGATCTTTAAAAAAAATGGAGCCTTTGACTCGGACCGTCAGTGAGGCCAGCAGGTGGTTTTCATACTGGGCTATCCAGCTCTTCGGTGGCGGTGGCAGGGACATTCAGAAAAGGGCCAGCACAGCAACATGCATAATAATGGCAATACAGTATGGACCACAGGGACTGGACAAAGTGATGGGGTAAAAGGAGGGGGGAGGGTTTAGTTGGCCTGTTAATTGTTTTCCTGCTTAAATTGAGCAGTTGGTGGATACACTTTAAAAAGCAATATTGGCACTGTGGCCCCATTATTTCTGTTCTTAATACTTGGAGCCCTGAACAAGTGTCCCCTTTGTCCCCCCTGTCACCGGGCCTGTTCAGGCGTTACCTATGGAGAAGCTGCGACATGACATCCTAGGACACGATACTGCACCATGCATCACCATTATATTTCAGTGTGCCTTGTCAATATTTAAATCTTGTTCTGTGTGACGTGAGTTGTAAATGGTTGAAAATCTCTGTGCTACAGTATCGTCACCATGTAGTTATAACAACACCGCAAAACCACCAAAAGACGTGTTTTGGTAGAGGGACTGCTGGAGGGGCCCATTGGGGCCCCCAGTTTGCTACCCCACCCCAGTATACCTGTGCTGTAGCCAGTGGAAGAGGCACTATCTTCCCGGTGATCTCTTCGGGAAGATGGTGCCGCACATAGAAAGCAAAGACTCTGGCTGCACTCTCCTGCCCTCGCTCTAAGCAAGGTGATCGGGCCACAAAAGGACCCCTGCCGGACCCCGGCCTGTGGGCCACAAAAGGATGCATTGGGGGCAGCATGCGGCCCATGGGTTTGACACCCCTGCCCTAGAGTATCAAAATTTGTTTCACGGCACCCCTAGGCCAAAGTTTTTTTTATTGAGAAATTCAGAAAAAAATATAAAATTAAGTAAATTGTGTTTATAGCATGTCATCCTCAGGTTCAGTTATGTTGTGAGGGAATGGTTTTGCCAATTTAATAAAGTATAAATAATTTTAATTGGTCCTGGACCACCAAACTATGCTACCAGTGCAAGAACCCCAGTTTGGAAACTACTGCCATAAAATAAACCTTTTTTGTTTTTTTTAAACTACATGTAATACACCTTAGATCTCAGTTCCTAAAAGGTTTTAAACCCTTGCATACAGTAAACTACACATATTTAAAAATCCTACACCGGGCACAAGTGCTCACGGGCCAATTTCATGGCAGTCTCGGATAGGAGGGCATTGTGGATTCACCAAGGGAATGCTGATGCTGACTCCAAGAAGAAAGGGAGTCTCTTCCCTATGAAGGTGAAGCCTTGTTTGGCGACGGCCTAGTTAATTTGATCTCGGCAGCTCCCGCAGGTAAGTCATCCTTCTTGCCCTATGTTCCCTCTCAACGGATGAAGACGCATCATTATCTGACGCAGTCATTTCGGCCCAATAGATATGCAAGAAGTTAAGATTCCCCTTTCTTTGCAGGTAGAGGAAGGAAAAGAGGGAAGAGGTCTGTAGCCTCTTCAAGATCGCAGGAGCAGAGATCGTCCTCTGCTTCTGCCAAATCCACTGCATGACGCTGGGGCTCTCTTGCAGGAGCCCGCACCAGTGGGGGGCACGTCTAAAACTCTTCAGTCAGTTCTAGATTCATTCGGACCTGGACTCGTGGGTTTTACAAATAGTGTCCCAAGGGTACAAACTGGGGTTTCAAGACGTTCCCCCTCACCGATTGTTCAAATCAGCCTTAGTCAGCAGGGAGAAGGTTTTTATTCAAGCCTCTTCGTGGTCCAGAAGCCGGACGGCTCAGTCAGACCAATCTTAAATCTGAAATCCCTTAATTTCTACCTAAAGAAATTCAATTTCAAGATGGAATCTCTCAGGGTAGTGATCTCCAGTCCGGGGAATAAAGGAGATTTCATGGTTTTGGTAGACATAAAGGATGCCTACTTATATGTTCCCATTTAGCCACTGCATCAAGCTACCTGAGGTTTGCAATTCAGGATTGTCATTACCAATTTCAGACGTTGCCGTTTGGTCTGTCCACGGCTCCGAGGATTTTCACCAGGGTGATGGCGGAAATGATGGTCCTCCTTCGCAAGCAAGGAGTCACAATTATCCCGTACTTGGATGATCTCCTGATAAAGGCGAGATCCAGGGACCAGTTGGTGCAAAACATCTACTCTCCCTGACAGTTCTTCAACAACATGGTTGGCTCCTAAACTTGCCAAAATCGCAGTAGGTCCCAATGACGCGGTTGTTGTTTTTGGGAGTGATACTGGACACAGAAGAGGTTTTCTTCTAGTGGAAAGGCTCTGGAGATCCAGAGTCTGGTCAAACAAATTCTGGAACCAGCAAGAGTGTTAATCCATCAATGCATTCAGTTGCTGGGGAAGATGGTTGCGGCCTACGAGGCCATTCAGTTTGGCAGGTTCCATGCCAGAGTGTTCCAGTGGGACCTGTTGGACAAGTGGTCCGGATCCCACCTACACATGCACCGGAGGATAATCCTGTCTTCCAAGACCAGAATCTCACTCCATTGGTGGCTGCACAGTTCTCACCACCTAGAGGGGCGATGGTTCGGGATCCAGGACGGGATCCTAGGGACCACGGATGCAACCCTCCGAGGCTGGAGAGCAGTCACACAGAGGGAAAACATCCAAGGAAGATGGTCAAGTCTTCCTTGGATGTTTTCATCTCCACATAAATGTTCTGGAGTTAAGGGCCATTTAATAACTGCAGACACAGTACGCACTGGGACGGGTGCCCAGCATCCTCTACGGACTAAGAGAAAAGGATTTACCGGTAGGTATTAAAATCCTATTTTCTCTAACGTCCTAGAGGATGCTGGGGACTCCGTAAGGACCATGGGGATAGACGGGCTCCGCAGGAGACATGGGCACTTTAAGAAAGACTTTAGTTCTGGGTGTGCACTGGCTCCTCCCTCTATGCCCCTCCTCCAGACCTCAGTTTGATACTGTACCCAGTGGAGACTGGGTGCTTTTCAGGAGCTCTCCTGAGCTTTCTGACAGAAAGTATTTTGTTAGGTTTTTAATTTTCAGGGAGCACTGCTGGCAACAGACTCCCTCATCGAGGGACTGAGGGGAGAGAAGCAGTCCTACTATCTGAGTTGCAAGGTCCTGCTTCTTAGGCTACTGGACACCATTAGCTCCAGTGGGATTGGTACGTAGGATCTCACCCTCGCCGTCCGTCCCAGAGCCGCGCCGCCGTCCCCCTCGCAGAGCCGGAAGATAGAAGCCGGGTGAGTATGAGAAGAAAAGAAGACTTCAGAGGCGGCAGAAGACTTCATGATCTTCACTGAGGTAACGCACAGCACTGCAGCTGTGCGCCTTTGCTCCCATACACCTCACATACTCCGGTCACTGTAAGGGTGCAGGGCGCAGGGGGGGGCGCCCTGGGCAGCAATATAAACCTCTTTCGCAAAAATATAACATATATACAGCTGGGCACTTTATATATGTATAAGCCCCCACCAATTTTACAGTTTAAGCGGGACAGAAGCCCGCCTCCGAGGGGGCGGGGCTTCTCCCTCAGCACTCACCAGCGCCATTTTTTCTCCACAGCACCGCTGAGAGGAAGCTCCCCGGACTCTACCCTGCTTATACCACGTTAGACAAGAGGGTTGAAAAGAGGGGGGGGGGGGCACATAATTCGCAAATTACATACAGCAGCACTACTGGGCAAACATTAAGTTACTGTTTTATTCCTGGGTTATATAGCGCTGGGGGGTGTGCTGACATACTCTCTCTCTGTCTCTCCAAAGGGCCTTGTGGGGAAACTGTCTTCAGAAAAAGCATTCCCTGTGTGTGTAGTGTGTCGGTACACGTGTGTCGACATGTCTGAGGAAGAAGGCTATATTAGAGAGGAGCGGGAGCAAATGAATGTGGTGTCTCCGCCGACAGCTGATTGGATGGATATGTGGAATGTTTTAAATGCTAGTGTAAACTCATTGCACAAAAGATTAGACAAGGCTGAAGCTTTGGGACAGTCAGGATTTAAACCCATGCCTGATCCTATGTTGCAGGGACTGTCAGGGTCTCATAAGCGCCCACTATCCCAGATTGTTGACACAGATACCGACACGGATTCTGACTCCAGTGTCGATTACGATGATGCAAAGTTACAGCCAAAATTGGCAAAATCCATTCGATTTATGATTATGGCAATAAAAGATGTTTTGCACATCACAGAGGAACCCCCTGTCGCTGACAAGAGGGTACATATGTACAAGGGAAAGAAGCCTGAGGTAACCTTTCCCCCCTCACACGAGCTGAACGAGTTATGTGAAAAAGCTTGGGAATCTCCAGATAAAAGACTGCAGATTTCCAAAAGGATTCTTATGGCGTATCCTTTCCCATCAACGGATAGGTTACGATGGGAATCCTCCCCTAGGGTGGACAAAGCATTAACACGCTTATCCAAGAAGGTAGCCCTCCCGTCCCAGGATACGGCTACCCTCAAAGAGTGTGCTGACCGCAAACAGGAGATTACCCTGAAGTCCATTTATACACATTCAGGTACCTTACTCAGACCGGCAATTGCGTCGGCCTGGGTGTGTAGTGCTGTAGCGGCATGGACAAATACCTTATCTGAGGGGATGGATAGCCTAGACAAGGATACTATTTTATTGACCCTGGGGCATATAAGAGATGCTGTCCTATATATGTGTGTATGCAAACTACAGGTGGTGCTGCAGGGCCCACACCCTTTTACTTGTCTTGTAGAGCAGCTCTGAAGCTGTTACAGTGCCCAGCTGCTGCAAGAAATCAGCTTGAATGCTTCAGGGGCTTGGGCATGGCCAACATGAGCCCCACACCGAAGGAGGGTGGGGGTGTTTAATGCAAACTTGGGGTTATCCAAGCGCCGCAAAAGGCCGCCATGCCCTGCATGCCCCTTTTCTCTTTTCATATACAGATGAGGGTTCCAGCCAACTTTGGCCCACTGCTTGGATGACATCACCGTATGCAAATCCGTCTGCTGCAGAACTTCCCCCAGGAATGCTTGCAATAGTTGTTGCATATGGTTTAATGTCTGAGGGTGCTTCAGTATTAGGCAGCCTTCTGCCCTCCCATGTTCATCTGAAAAGATGTGGTCTCCCTGCAGTTGTTGTCCCCAGACGAGAGTTCCCTTGTGCTTCCTCAGTTAAATCTCCTTAACTTGACGGGGGTGTGCCCGAGCAGCCGCCCTCCCCACCCCAGCCCTATCCCAACACATACTTATCTTGCATATGAGATCTCTTGATCATGAAGATAGTTCTCACAGGTTGAGGTTCATCCTGGCCCCGCTCCCCGCTGGAGATCGCTGATGGGGACAGCAGCGGGGCTTCAGCAGAAGGGTGAGTATGTGTGGCCAGAGACCTCCCTTCCCATGTGCAGGCCTGCAGAGTCTGCCGCGCAGGATGGGGCATGTGGCACTCTCCCTCCCAGGGGCTCTTCCAGATGTAGCTCCTCAGCAGTATTTTTCCCGGGCTGCGCGGCGCTCTCCCCGACTGGCATCCGCCCTGGAACACTGCCTTCCTCAACGCAACATCAGCAGGGGGCCCTGGCCTCATCACCATCCCAGGTCTTTCTCATGTATGTATCATGTATGTGTGTGTGATATATGTATGAATCATATATGTTTGTGATATATATATATATATATATATATTCCATAGACAAAAAACCTTACGGTTTCACATGTCCCATTAAGGCTTCTTAGACATGATCGAAATTTCAGAAACCTGTTGTAACTCTTCCACTCAAACTCCAAAAAGCAATGAAATTCCGATCATTAAGGCTGACGCCTTAATGGACGTGTTCCTTGCGCAATACAGATATGGTATGCCATCACAGCCTGTGGGTAAGTGCAGATTCAGCACTCTCACAGAGTGAGATTGCTGTCACTCACACAATGGTGGAGCTGCTAATTCACAGATTTGTGTGCTCATTGGAATACACACATGCAGTCTATGCAACTGAAGGTCTGAGCAGTTTTGTGGTGCTCCCATCCCACACAGTGCCCACAACCATCCCATTCAGTCAACACAACAAAGCCACCTTGTTACAACATCCTTCTAACTCCATACATCCATCTCACTTAGTATACACATTTAGCTCCCTCAAACATCTTGGTTAATTGCTAAACTATAATACCCCATCTACGGTCTATGCATCTACACTTACTTCCCCTATACACCCCCATGCTGCCCGGTCTTCCCCAATCCCTACTGCTGTGTTCTCCCATCTGTGCTAGTCTGTACTAACTTATCTGTACCATCTGTCTTTCCCCACCTGTGCATTGTCTGTACCACCGTTTCCTTCTCTCTGTGCTGCTCAGTGTTTCCTTCTTCAACGTCACTCTGCCTCCTCCAGTACATGGCACACTGTCTTCTCTCCCATCTGCACCAGTTTTCTACCCATCCATGCCAGTGTTTTCAACCCATCTGCACCATTTCCCCCATCTGCACCGCTCTGTCTCCCTTCCCATACTTGCTGCTTAATCTACCCCCTATCCACACCACTCTTACCCTATTCATGTAGCTGACATCCTGAAGGTAAATTTAGTGGATCCTGCGCTCTTGGCAGGGGGATAACCGCCACAGCCCACCCCCCAGTGGTCCGGAAACGCCTCCGTTGTGCAGACCATGCCCTGCCAATGGCATTCTAACGCTGTTTGCACGCCCCCCTCCTTCCCCGCAACCACCTCTGCCTATCAATCAGGCAGGGTGATAGCATCTCACTGGGCTCCTGGGGTACGCACGCGCAGTGCGGCCATTGCACGTGCGCACCTCACAAACTAATTCAGACTGCAATCGCTGCTGCTGCTGCGGTCTGAATTACCCCGTGTTTCTCTGTCCCCCCCATTAGTGCTGCTTAGTGTTCCCTCTATCCACACACTTCTGTTCCCCCATCCACACCGCTCTCCTCCCTCCAATCAACAACACTCTTACCTCATCTGAGCAGCGTTGTCTTCCGCTCAGACCTTCAGTTGCATAGACTGCATGTGTGTATTCCAATGAGCACACAAATCTGTGAATTAGCAGCTCCACCATTGTGTGAGTGACAGCAATCTCACTCTGTGAGAGTGCTGAATCTGCACTTACCCACAGGCTGTGATGGCATACCATATCTGTATTGCGCAAGGAACACGTCCATTAAGGCGTCAGCCTTAATGATCGGAATTTCATTGCTTTTTGGAGTTTGAGTGGAAGAGTTACAACAGGCTTCTGAAATTTGGATCATGTCTAAGAAGCCTTAATGGGACATGTGAAACCGTAAGGTTTTTTGTCTATGGAATTTCATCGCTTTTTTTACATTTATTTTTTTTATTCACTCAAACTCCAAAAAGCAATGAAATTCCGATCATTAAGGCTGACGCCTTAATGGACGTGTTCCTTGCGCAATACAGATATGGTATGCCATCACAGCCTGTGGGTAAGTGCAGATTCAGCACTCTCACAGAGTGAGATTGCTGTCACTCACACAATGGTGGAGCTGCTAATTCACAGATTTGTGTGCTCATTGGAATACACACATGCAGTCTATGCAACTGAAGGTCTGAGCAGTTTTGTGGTGCTCCCATCCCACACAGTGCCCACAACCATCCCATTCAGTCAACACAACAAAGCCACCTTGTTACAACATCCTTCTAACTCCATACATCCATCTCACTTAGTATACACATTTAGCTCCCTCAAACATCTTGGTTAATTGCTAAACTATAATACCCCATCTACGGTCTATGCATCTACACTTACTTCCCCTATACACCCCCATGCTGCCCGGTCTTCCCCAATCCCTACTGCTGTGTTCTCCCATCTGTGCTAGTCTGTACTAACTTATCTGTACCATCTGTCTTTCCCCACCTGTGCATTGTCTGTACCACCGTTTCCTTCTCTCTGTGCTGCTCAGTGTTTCCTTCTTCAACGTCACTCTGCCTCCTCCAGTACATGGCACACTGTCTTCTCTCCCATCTGCACCAGTTTTCTACCCATCCATGCCAGTGTTTTCAACCCATCTGCACCATTTCCCCCATCTGCACCGCTCTGTCTCCCTTCCCATACTTGCTGCTTAATCTACCCCCTATCCACACCACTCTTACCCTATTCATGTAGCTGACATCCTGAAGGTAAATTTAGTGGATCCTGCGCTCTTGGCAGGGGGATAACCGCCACAGCCCACCCCCCAGTGGTCCGGAAACGCCTCCGTTGTGCAGACCATGCCCTGCCAATGGCATTCTAACGCTGTTTGCACGCCCCCCTCCTTCCCCGCAACCACCTCTGCCTATCAATCAGGCAGGGTGATAGCATCTCACTGGGCTCCTGGGGTACGCACGCGCAGTGCGGCCATTGCACGTGCGCACCTCACAAACTAATTCAGACTGCAATCGCTGCTGCTGCTGCGGTCTGAATTACCCCGTGTTTCTCTGTCCCCCCCATTAGTGCTGCTTAGTGTTCCCTCTATCCACACACTTCTGTTCCCCCATCCACACCGCTCTCCTCCCTCCAATCAACAACACTCTTACCTCATCTGAGCAGCGTTGTCTTCCGCTCAGACCTTCAGTTGCATAGACTGCATGTGTGTATTCCAATGAGCACACAAATCTGTGAATTAGCAGCTCCACCATTGTGTGAGTGACAGCAATCTCACTCTGTGAGAGTGCTGAATCTGCACTTACCCACAGGCTGTGATGGCATACCATATCTGTATTGCGCAAGGAACACGTCCATTAAGGCGTCAGCCTTAATGATCGGAATTTCATTGCTTTTTGGAGTTTGAGTGGAAGAGTTACAACAGGCTTCTGAAATTTGGATCATGTCTAAGAAGCCTTAATGGGACATGTGAAACCGTAAGGTTTTTTGTCTATGGAATTTCATCGCTTTTTTTAAATTTATTTTTTTTATTCAGAAATGTAAAATTTCACTGTAAGAATAAACATTTGATTTTTTAAATGTTTAATGAAAATGTTCGTATAACATCACTGTTCTGTGCAAAATTATTTTATTAACCAAACCAAATTGTTTAAGGTCCGTACACACTTAACGATTTAATGAGCGACGTCGCTCATTTTATCGTTAAGTGTGTATGCAGCCAGCGACAAACGATGCGCGGCCCCGCGGGTCGGCAACAATCTTCGCTGTCGGTAGGGCATGCAGGAAGGATGTGGACTGTCGTCCACGACCTTCATGCAGGGCTGGCGGGGGCGTGACGTCACTGAGCGATATGAGCGGTCATATCGCTCAGTGTGTACAGTCGGCCGCCGGCCGGCCCGGGAGGGGAAACATTAGACGATGTAGCTCACAGAGCGACATCGTTTAATGTGTACGGGCCTTTAGACTTTGGTCAAAATATTTTGCTGCCTTTGCAGCTGATGCAGGGAGGGGGGTAGGCGGCAGCAGCCTGTAACTGAGGCTGGAGGTAGGCGTGAAATGCATTGCTTGTACGTGTGAGTGCGTGGTGTCAGGTGCTGCGCGTGTATATGTGTGTGTGTGTCAGGTGCTGCCTGTGTATGTGTGTGTCAGCTCCTGTGTGTATGTGTGTGTCAGGTGCTGCGTGTATATATGAGTGTGTCTGATGGTGCGTATGTATGCGTCAGCTGCCGCACGTGTGTGTGTGTGTGTCAGGTGTGGCGGGTGTATATGTGTGTGAGTATCAGGTGCTCCGCGTGTGTACAAGTGTATGTCTGGTGCTGTGCATGAATACGTATGTCTGTGTCAGGTGATGCGCGTGTACATGAGTGTGCGTCAGGTGCTGCGCGTGTACATGAGTGTGCATTAAGTGCTGCGCGTGTACATGAGTGTGCGTCAGGTGCTGCGTGTGTACATGAGTGTGCGTCAGGTGCTGCGCGTGTACATGTGTGTGCGTCAGGTGCTGCGCGTGTACATGTGTGTGTGAGTAAGGCACTGCGTGTGTATGTGTGTGTCTGATGGTGTGCGTGTATATGTATGTGTCAGGTGCTGCGTGTATATGCATGTGTCAAGTGCTGCGTGTATATGCATGTGTCAGGTGCTGCGTGTATATGCATGTGTCAGGTGCTGCGTGTATATGCATGTGTCAGGTGCTGCGTGTATATGCATGTGTCAGGTGCTGCGTGTATATGCATGTGTCAGGTGCTGCGTGTATATGCATGTGTCAGGTGCTGCATGTTTATTTTATTGTGTCTGATGGTACGTGTGTGTGTCAGGTGCCGCACTTGTATATGTGTGTGTGTCAGGTGTTGCGCGTGTATGTGTGGGTCAGGTGCTGCATGTTTATTTTATTGTGTCTGATGCTACGTGTGTGTGTGTGTGTGTGTGTCAGGTGCCGCACGTGTATGTGTGTGTGTCAGGTGTTGCGCGTGTATGTGTGGGTCAGGTGCTGCATGTTTATTTTATTGTGTCTGATGCTACGTGTGTGTGTGTGTCAGGTGCCGCACGTGTATGTGTGTGTGTCAGGTGTTGCGCGTGTATGTGTGTGTCAGGTGCCGCGCGTGTATGTGTGTGTCAGGTGCCGTTCCCCTTCTTCCCATCCCAGCTCTCTCTGTAGAATACAGCTCTGCACCCAGAGAGAGGGAAAGACTAGGGGGCTGATCACTGCACTGCTCACTTTTTGGTCATGAGTTCGGCCTCCTGTTTCTTCCAGTGCTGTGTTCCTGCAGCCTAGCCCTCCCTGTTGTGCCAGAGAATCAGCCCTTCCTTCCCCTGACAGAGAGAGAGAGCCCGAGGCAGAGACACTCTTCCCGTAGCTGGCCTACCCCCAGTACTTCAGCACTGGCCATGCGGCAGTCAACAAAGGAGACCAGCAGGGGGTTCTGGCAGCATCAGCTGTGGCCGCAGCTGGATCGGGGAGGCCTGCAGTGTCTGAGGTGGGCAACACTTCCTCCGCCGCTGTCACCTTCCCCTGCCGGAGAGAAAGCCAGAGACATACCCTTCCCGCAGCTGGGATACCCCTAGTACCTCAGCGCTGGACAGGCAGAAGTCTATGGAGGGGACCGGCAGGGGTTTCGGGCCGCAGCAGTAGCAGCGGCCGCAGTCAGATCAGGGAGGCCTGCAGGGTCAGAACTGGGCAGCACTTCCACCAACACTGTCACCTCTGTGCTGGGCATGTACACCAGTCCGTACGGACGGAGGTGTCCACAACAGGCAGCAGTATAATGAGTCAGACAAACTCATTACACGCTGCCCACTGCTGCGCCGCATGCCCTCGATGGAGGAAGCCTAGATGCGGTCCCCAGCGGCAGCGAGGGAGAAGGGTGATCACATCACCCTTCAACCCGGCACCTCACAATCAGCTGGGGATCTGCAGTAGCTTCATCTCTCTCTTCCTCTCCCTCTCTGACAGCACAGCAGCCCCTCTGGGTCCCATGTAGCTCTGCCCCCCTGCTCACAGTTCACTCGGCCTCTCCTGATTAAAAAGAAAATAAGAGCCTGACCTGCTGCTCAGATGCGAGGAGGGGACGGGCGGTAGGTCACTACACAGTCAAAATTAACTCTGACTCCTCACAACAGTGTGGACTGCAGGCGACGTCAAATGCCAATTTGGGTGTGCTTGCCGCACTACCTGCCCATCAAGCCCAACGTGGCATTTTGTATTAGGAACCCTATAACAGCATTCCGACATCCCTCCCTATGACGCTGCCATCCATACACTGCCGCTCTCATACATCCGTACACCGCCACTCTCATACATCCGCACACTGCCGCTCTCACACAACTGTACACTGTTGCTCTCATACATCCATACACTGCCGCTCTCATACATCCGTACAACCCCGCTCTCATACATCCGTACAACCCCGCTCTCATACATCCGTACAACCCCGCACTCTTACAGCCGTACTCTTACAGCCGTACTCTTACAGCCGTACTCTTACAGCCGTACTCTTACAGCCGCACACTACCGCACTCTTACAGCCGCACACCGCCGCACGCATACAGCCGCACACCATCGCACTCATACAGCCGCACACCGACGCAGTTATACAGCCGTACATTGCCGCTCTCATACATCCGCACACTGCCGCTCTCATACATCCGCACACTGCCGCTCACATCTATACATACATAGCCTCCATACATCTACACATCCAATCCCCGCGCAAGGGAACACTGAAATCACTATCACTTTTCCCCGGGGTGTGACCACAGCCAGCCACTACTCCGGCCACCTTCTTGTGACACCAAAATGCATCTTACCTATCATCAGGGTGGTGCTGCTGCTGGGGGCAGGTTGCTGCCTCACTCTCCTAGTTGGTGCTGCGATTGGAGGGGGTACTGCTTCCCTGTGCTGCCACTGTCTCCCGGATCATCGTGCCGCTGGCTGAATTGCAGCTTGACGCTACTGCTGCCGGGAGTAACAGCTTCCTGACTGTTGTTGCTGGTGGCTGCCTACTGCTCATTGCCGCCGGAACACTGACCGGCTCGGCAGTGATGCTGGCGGAGGAGTAGTGGCGGTGGGGTGGTGCCTGCTCCCTTCCCTCGAGCATGCCGCAGTGTAAAAAAATAAATAATAGAGAGCATACCAGGGTGAGTCTGTATGGATCACAGTGATTACACGGGGCACAGCATAAGGACACCTTGCTGTGAGGGGCTCTGCCCACACAGATTGCTGCACCCTCTCTGATGTCAGCCGCTGCCCTCTCGTTCTCTGGGCGGCCAGTTCCAGTGTGAGGTAGGAGAGGAAGAGAACACACAGGTGTTAGGCGCCGTGGTCCGCGATGTCCTCGCGGCCCGGCGCCTAGCAACTAGGGACGCCGAGCGTGCTAGCCGCCGGCTCCCTAGCAACGCTAGGACGCCGGGCGCGCTGAGCCGCCTGGACCCTAGCAACGGGGACGCCACGGACGGACTGCGCTCCCCTTGCAGGGTCAATCAAGTGAACTACACACACACACTTGTCTTCTGGTCGTGCAGCAAGGCAGCTGCACGGCATTGTGCTAATCAGGCTCTGAACTTCTGATTGAAGGACTCCCTGCTAAATACCTTCTCAGTGCTTCACACAGACGCCGGTAATAGCTTCCTGCATGCTGCTTTGGTTTGCTGACGTCTGTTCCAGTTCTGCTGTGTCCGGTCATTCCTGTCCTCAGAGTTCCTGAATCTTAGTGTTGTCATCTCTTCCCAAGGAGTCTTCCAGTCCTCATTTACCCGCAACAGTCGCTAGAGGATCTCGTGTGGTTTTCGTGAGTGGCGGCTCTGCCGCGTGCTGCGGCCTAGGCCGCTTTATTTTGTATTCTGTGTTGGTGCATTTGCGGAGGTTTACGCTCCCACACTCCTCTCCGGAACTCGCCGGTGCCGGGTAGAAGAGTGGACAAGTGGGTATTTTGGTTGTCCTTTTCCCTGGCGGTTTTCCGCACATACTCTAGTTTAAAGTTAGTTTTGAGCCCCTGGCTTTGTTGTTTAGTAGAGGGCCCCTTGTTATCACCCTGTCTCGGATTTCTCTTTGTCTCCCATTAAGACCTGAGGGGGCATCGGAGTTGGGCAGACGTAATCCGCCCTTCAAACGCGGCTGCCATGGGCCCAAGCAACCATAGTCTCGCAAGAGATTTCTGACAGCACGGACGAGACAACGGAGATAGGGCGCCAGGGGATATTCCCGTTCCCACTCCGTTTCCAAGCATTACGTTCCAGTACTCAGGTCCTTGCTATAAGATATCCCCAGACCAGAGTATTGGAATCATAACAGGAGAGCAGCCCTGATATATAACAGAGGTGGAAGTTCTATAGGCAGCAGAGACGGAGACCAGCCAGCCAGTCTCCCAGTGCCCTGATCACTACACGCCGCCAGCACAGCATTACAGGAGGGTCCTATAGTGCTGCCCTGAGCTAACAGGTGTGTGCACCAGTGTGCTGCGCCCTGGTGTCTCTGAGAGGGGTGAGGTCACCGTGCCGCTTTAGTATATGGCTTTTCCTTAGTACTGTAAGTTACAGCCCTGCACTAGTAGTGGCAACTCTGCCCTATGTGAACCTGTGAGGTTATTTTCCTATTTACAGAATAACCGGGGAGAAGGCGGCCATATTGCGGCTCTCAAGAGAAGGCACTCTAGTACACCCCCTGCTGGCGGCCACTGCGCAGGCGCAACAAATTGAAATGCCCGATCTCTATAATGGGGCATATTTCTCTTAATTAAAAAAAACCTGTAACTTTCTGAAAAACCACAACCCCAAAAGGCACTTCACAGGGACATGCTCTATCTAATAAAACAAACCCCAAGTCATATATATATATATATATATATATATATATATATATATATATATATATATATATATATATATAATAAGATTTTACTCACCGGTAAATCTATTTCTCGTAGTCCGTAGTGGATGCTGGGACTCCGTAAGGACCATGGGGAATAGCGGCTCCGCAGGAGACTTGGCACAACTAAAGAGAGCTTTAGGACTACCTGGTGTGCACTGGCTCCTCCCCCTATGACCCTCCTCCAGACCTCAGTTAGGATACTGTGCCCGGAAGAGCTGACACTAAGGAAGGATTTTGAATCCCGGGTAAGACTCATACCAGCCACACCAATCACACCGTACAACTCGTGATATTATACCCAGTTAACAGTATGACAACAACGGAGCCTCTGCACAGATGGCTCTCAACAATAACCCTTTTGTTAACAATAACTATGTACAAGTACTTGGGATGGGCGCCCAGCATCCACTACGGACTACGAGAAATAGATTTACCGGTGAGTAAAATCTTATTTTCTCTGACGTCCTAAGTGGATGCTGGGACTCCGTAAGGACCATGGGGATTATATCAAAGCTCCCAAACGGGAGGGAGAGTGCGGATGACTCTGCAGCACCGAATGAGCGAACTCTAGGTCCTCCTCAGCCAGGGTGTCAAACTTGTAAAATCTTGCAAATGTGTTTGACCCCGACCAAGTAGCAGCTCGGCAAAGTTGTAAAGCAGAGACCCCTCGGGCAGCCGCCCAAGAAGAGCCCACCTTCCTCGTGGAATGGGCTTTTACTGATCTAGAATGCGGCAGTCCCGCCGCAGAATGACAGTCCTGTACCACAAATCTGAGGTACTCCTGGTGAGGAGAGTAAATGGGGACATGCAGGTAAGCATCCTTGATGTCCAGTGATACCATGTAATCCCCTTCCTCCAGGCTTGAGATAACCGCCCTGAGCGATTCCATCTTGAACTTGAACCGTTTTATATACGTGTTCAAAGATTTAAAATTTAAAATGGGTCTGTCACGATCCGGGTATCTGGACGCCATTACTTACCCTTCAGATGCCTCCTAAGGCTGGCTCAGCATTCCAGGACCGGATCCCGCTGTTTCTGAGTTTCCACATGCAGAATGTCAGAGTGGTGATTTCATCAGCCGCGGCCTCCGCTGTGCCCGCGTGGTTAAATGTGCGCTTGTCAGTCTGGTGTCTCCTGTCTCCTGTGGCCGGCGTCGCCATTACTGTTTCAATTCTCACATGGATTACAAACCAAACTTCCCTCCAAGTGTCTGCATGGGCGCAGCCATCTTGGTTTTTGTCATCTGATCATTTCCACCAATCTGCTGTCTGTATTGTTGATTTGCATAATTGCCTAGCCAACCCCTTCCTTGCTGCAGGTATAAGTAAGCTGTGCCTGAACAAGGAAGGCGTCAGTGCTTTGGTTGTCTAACCTAGTTCCAGTTTGTCTCTCTCCTGTGGTTGTCTTCCAGGTTCCAGCTCCTGTCTCCAGACTTCTGCTATAGAGACCCGCACCAGCATTCCATCTGCGGTGTAGCCTGACTCTCCGATCCATTCTGGACTCACCTGTTTCCAGCTACAGCAATCACCTGCTTCCAGCCGAGCTTCCAGCAGTGTACAACTTCTCTTAAAGGGCCGGTGTCCTTTCTGCAGTTTACCACTCTCCACCGGTATTATTATTTCATCGCTCTCAAGTCAATCACCTGCTTCCAGCCCAGCTTCCAGCAGTGTACAGCTTCCCTTAAAGGGCCGGTGTCCTTTCTGCAGTTTACCACTCTCCACCGGTATTATTATTTCATCGCTCTCAAGTTCGTTTATTATTTAACTGGTTCCAGCCAGTATCCACTCCGTACCAACAACAGTCTGGTTCCAGCCAGTATCCACAGCAGCCGTTTTACCTTCAGCAGCCCAGCCTTTCCTGGAACACCAGCTGGTACGATCCTGGGTTCTCTCCATTGCTACAGTCAGGCCTGGTAAGGACTTTCCAACTAGAAGATTATTAGAACTGTCTCACACTACCAGTGCCTGTGGCCCTTGCCACCCTGTAGTACCCAGGAACTGTATTATTGCCCTGCTGACTTTTATGTTTTCTTATTTTCTGCTGTGTTACGGAGTTTGTCATAATAAACATCATTGACTTTTATCCTGGTTGTCGTGGTCACGCCTTCGGGCAGTTATTCTACATGTTACTTACATGTCTAGGGGTCTGATACAACCTCCCAGGTTCCGTTACATCTCAGCCCCTACAACTGAGGTTGGCTCCCGTCAACTCAGGCCCTCAGTTGTGACAGGGTCTCACCGAACCGTCCGGTTTCGGTACCACAAACATTGTGGAATAGTAACCCCTTCCTTGTTGAAGGAGGGGTACCTTGACTATCACCTGCTGCAAATACAGCTTGTAAATTTGCCTCTATCACAGCCTCCCTGTCCAAGGGAGATGTTGGCAAGGCAGATTTTAGGAAACGGCGAGGGGGAGACGTCTCGAATTCCAGCTTGAATCCCTGAGACACTACTTGTAGAATCCAGGGATCCACCTGTGAGCAAGCCCACTGATTGCTGAAGCACTTGAGACGGGCCCCCACCGCACCTGGCTCCACCAGTGGAGCCCCAGCGTCATGCTGTGGACTTAGCGGAAGCGGGGGAGGACTTTTGTTCCTGGGAACTGGCTGTATATATATATATATATATATATATATATATATATATATGCACACACACTCATGTATATACATGTATACACAAATACACGTATGTACATGTTTATGTATGTATAATACACTGAGTACATTCAATTTATGAATTAATTGCTTCCCGATTCTGCAGCAGCATCATCAGCACCATCAGTGTTACTCACAGTCACTTCACACTGACTGCTGCACAACACATCACTTAATTTCCGGGCCGCCCGCCACCTGGTGAAGAGACATGGGAGATGAAGGACCAGCAGTGCCACGTTGAGCGGAAGTATTGTGAATTAGTTACCCACACACTCCTTGTGACTCCTGCTCCCCGTCTGCCCTCCCACCCGCCGCCTGCCATCCGGAACCCGCACTGACAAGTAAGTCTCAGCAGAATGTGTCTGCCGGCGGCTCCCAGTCCCCCCTAGAGGAACACTGCTAGTGGTGTGGCAGCCGCGGCACACTAGGACTGAGAGACCGCAGCGGGAGGAAAGCACGGGTGGGCGGGAGGAGAGCATAGGCGGACATCACCACGTCACATTGCAAGGTGACACCAGTCCCCCCAGTGAGGCCGCCGACGAATGCACTCAGCATAGTATTAGCAGCAGGCAGAGGGGGGGCGGGCGCAGCGGTGGTGGGAGGTACGGAAATGAGCTACAGGCTAGGCTCCACCGATCACACACTCAGCGATCACTGTGCCACAGCAAGCGTGGCGTGCAGCGGTGCTGGACATTAGGGAGTGCCTGTGCGCACCAGGCACCCCCTGTACGCACGCCTATGCGCTACCACCCCCCATATGCCACACTACATCACTATGCTATAGCCCTCCCATATGCTGCACTTCATAGTTACACTATACCCCCCATACAACATACTACATCACCACACTACACTACTCACAATAAAATTAAAACATCCCAGTTCCTCATTCTTAATGAGCTCACGTGAGTTCTCTCCCCAACGGAGCTCCAGACCAAGTAACAATGAAGACACCAGCAGCGTGTAGGGGGCAGGCCTGGTCCACTTGTCAGGAGAGAGCAGTCACTGGAGGGTAAGAAGGGGGCGGGGCCTAGTCCTACAGACGGGAGAGAGCACAGACAGGAGAGAGCAAGGTACAGGGGTAGAAGGGGACGGCTGATGTGAAGAAGGGGGCGGGGCCTATTCTTGCATCCTTTCAAAATTCGACTTTTTAAAATTCGACATTTGACAAATTCGACTTTTCTGCAATGGTACAAATGCGGCAATTCAACAAAAGTATATTCAATTGAAGTTTGTAAATTCGACAACAGTGCTTTTAAACAGTAAATTCGTCATTTTCAATCCGCCACACTTTGCAGGCGGAATCTAATAAAAAATAATATTTTTTTGGGGTAATAGCATATCTATTTATATTAGAAGGGATTAGGTACTTGGTTTGTCTTTTTTGGAGGCACAAGTATTATTTATATATTTTTTAAAAGATTATTATTATTATTATTATTATTTTTTAAATGGAATGTGAAAAACCCGGAAAAGAAAAATTGCGTGGGGTCCCCCCTCCAAAGCATAACCAGCCTCGGGCTCTTCGAGCCGGTCCTGGTTCTAAAAATCCGGGGGAAAAACGGACAGGGGATCCCCCGTATTTTTAAAACCAGCTCCGGGCTCTGCGCCTGGTGCTGGTGCAAAAAATACGGGGGACAAAAAGAGTAGGGTCCCCCATTATTTTTACACCAGCATCGGGCTCCACTAGCTGGACAGATAATGCCACAGCCGGGGGTCACTTTTATACAGTGCCCTGCGGCCGTGGCATTAAATATCCAACTAGTCACCCCTGGCCGGGGTACCCTGGGGGAGTGGGGACCCCTTCAATCAAGGGCCCCCCCCCCCAGCCACCCAAGGGCCAGGGGTGAAGCCCGAGGCTGTCCCCCCATCCAAGGGCTGCGGATGGGAGGCTGATAGCCTTGAGAAAATTGAAAGAATATTGTTTTTTCCAGTAGTACTACAAGTCCCAGCAAGCCTCCCCCGCAATCTGGTACTTTGAGAACCACAAGTACCAGCATGCGGGAGAAAAACGGGCCCGCTGGTACCTGTAGTTCTACTGGGGAAAAAATACCCAAATAAAAACAGGACACAGACACCGTGAAAGTATAACTTTATTTCACACCTGCCGACACACACATACTTACCTATGTTGACACGAAGCAGTCGGTCCTCTTCTCCAAGTAGAATCCACGGGTACCTGAAAATAAAAGATAATTATACTCACCTGATCCAGGTTCCAGATTAACTCCACGTACTTGGCAAAACAACAAACCGAACACCCGGACCAGACGGACTGAAAGGGGTCCCATGTTTACACATGGGACCCCTTTCCACGAATGCAGACATCCGAATCTCGCGGGAATCCGACAGCGGGATGATGACGTTCGGGCGCGCTCGGGTTAGCCGAGCAAGGCGGGAAGGTTCGAACCTGCCTCGGACCCATGTAAAATGGGTGAAGTTCGGGGGGTCCGGATTCCGACGAACCGAACCCACTCATCACTAGTATGTACGTGTGTGTCAGGTGCCGTGCGCGTACGTACGTGTGTGTCAGGTGTCGTGCATGTACGTGTGTGTGTGTGTGTCAGGTGGCGCATACCTACATGTGTGTATGTCAGGTGCTGTGCATGTGTGTACGTACACGCGTGTATGTGTCAGGTGCCGCGCGTGTACGTGTGTGTGTGTGTGTGTGTGTGTGTGTGTGTGTGTGTGCCAGTGAGCCACGCGTGTACATGCGTGAGGGTGTCAGGAGCCGCGCGTATACGTACATACGTGTAGGTTTCAGGTGCCGCGCGTATACATACGTGTGTGTGTCAGGAGCCGAGCGCGTACGTACATGTGTGTGTGTCAGGAGCAACGCGCGTGTGTGTCAGGAGCCACACGTGTGCATACGTGTGTGTGTCAAGTGCCACACATGTACGTACGTACGTACGTACGTACGTACGTACGTACGTGTGTGTGTGTGTCAGGTGCCGTGCGTGTACGTGTGTGTGTCAAGTGCCATGTGTGTACGTACGTATGTGTGTGCCTGGAGCCGCGCGTGTACATACATGTGTGTGTGTGTGTCTCAGGTGCTGTACGTGTATGTGTGTGTCTCAGGTGCTGCACGTGTATATGTGTGTATTTCAGGTGCTGCATTTGTATGCGTCAGCTGCCACGTGGGTGTCAGGTGTTGAGCGTGTATGTGTTTGTGTCAGCTGTCGCATCTGTATGTGTGTGACTGTCAGGTGCTGCGCGTGTATGTGTGTGTCAGGTGCTGTTCATGTATGTGGGAGTGGCAGGTGCTGCATGTGTATATATGTGTGAGTGGCAGGTGCTGCGTGTGTATACGAGTGTGTGTGAGGTGCTGCGAGTGTATGTGTGTGTTAGGTGCTCTGAGTGTATATGATTGTGTGTCAGGTGCTGTGCGTGTGTGCGTTAAATGCCACATGTATATATGTGTGTCAGGTGCTGCGTGTGTGTGTGTGTGTGTGTGTGTGTCAGGTGCTGCATGTTTGTATGTGTGTGTGTGTGTGTCAGGTGCTGCATGTCTGTATGTGTGTGTGTCAGGCGCTGCATGTCTGTGTGTGTGTGTCAGGTGCTGCATGTCTGTATATGTGTGTGGGTGTGTCAGGTGATGCATGTCTGTGTGTGTGGGTGTGTCAGGTGATGCATGTGTGTGTGTGTGGGTGTGTCAGGTGCTGCATGTCTGTGTGTATGTGTGGGTGTGTGTGGGTGTGTGTGTGTCTGTCAGGTGCTGCATGTGTGTGTCAGGTGCTGCATGTCTGCGTGTGTGTGTGTGTGTCAGGCGCTGTATGTCTGCGTGTGTGTGTCAGGCGCTGCATATCTGTGTCAGGTGCTGTGTGTGTGTGTGTGTGTGTGTGTGTGCGTGTGTGTCAGGCGCTGCGTGTCTGCGTGTGTGTCAGGCGCTGCGTGTCTGCGTGTGTCAGGCGCTGCGTGTCTGCGTGTGTGTCAGGCGCTGCGTGTCTGCGTGTGTGTCAGGCGCTGCGTGTCTGCGTGTGTGTCAGGCGCTGCGTGTGTGTCAGGCGCTGCGTGTGTGTCAGGCGCTGCGTGTCTGCGTGTGTGTCAGGCGCTGCGTGCCTGCGTGTGTGTCAGGCGCTGCGTGTGTGTCAGGCGCTGCGTGTGTGTCAGGCGCTGCGTGTGTGTCAGGCGCTGCGTGTGTGTCAGGCGCTGCGTGTCTGCGTGTGTGTCAGGCGCTGCGTGTCTGCGTGTGTGTCAGGCGCTGCGTGTCTGCGTGTGTGTCAGGCGCTGCGTGTCTGCGTGTGTGTCAGGCGCTGCGTGTCTGCGTGTTTGTGTGTCAGGTGCTGCGTGTGTGTGTCAGGTGCTGCGTGTGTGTGTGTCAGATGCTGCGTGTCTGCGTGTGTGTCAGGTGCTGCGTGTGAGTATGTCAGGTGCTGCGTGTGTCAGGAGCATGTGAGTGTCAGGTGCGTGTGTGTGTCAGGCGCTGCGTGTGTCAGGCGCTGCGTGTGTCAGGCGCTGCGTGTGCGTGTGTGTCAGGCGCTGCCTGTGCGTCAGGCGCTGCGTGTCTGTGTGTGTCAGGCGCTGCGTGTCTGTGTGTGTCAGGCGCTGCGTGTCTGTGTGTGTGTCAGGCGCTGCTTGTGTGCCAGGCGCTGCCTGTGCGTGTGTGCCAGGCGCTGCCTGTGCGTGTGTGCCAGGCGCTGCCTGTGCGTGTGTGTCAGGCGCCGCGTGTGCGTCAGGCGCCGCGTGTGCGTCAGGTGCCGCGTGTGCGCCAGGCGCCGCGTGTCTATGTGCATCAGGCGCCGCGTGTGAGTGTGTGCGTGTGTGTCAGGTCCGTGTGAGTGTCAGGTGCTGCGTCTGTGTGTGCGTGTGTCAGGTGCTGCGTGTGTGTCAGGTGCTGCGTGTGAGTGTATGCGCGTGTGTCAGGTCCGTGTTAGTGTCAGGTGCTGTGTGTGTGTGTCAGGTGCTGTGTGTGTGCGTGTGTGTCAGGTGCTGTGTGTGTGTGTGTGTGTGTGTGTGTGTGTGTGTGTGTCAGGTGCTGTGTGTGTGCGTGTGTGTCAGGCGCTGCATATGCGTATGCGTGTCAGGAATTGCATGTCTGTGTGTGTCAGGCGCTGCGTGTCTGGGGGGGATGGCCGTACACACAGCAGAGAGGGGGGGGGTGGCTGGACACACAGCAGAGAGGGGAGGGTGACCGGACACACGGCAGGGAGGGGAGGGGGTAGGGGGTGGCCGAACACAGCAGGAAGAGGGGGGAGTTGCCGAACACACAGAGGGAGGGGAGGGGATGGTGGCCAGACAAACAGCAGGGGAGGGGAGGGGGGGAGGGTAGGCCGGACACACAGCAGGTGAGGGGGGGGGGCTGGACACACAGCAGGGAGGGGGGGTAGGCAGGACACACAGCAGGGGAGGGGAGGGTGGCCGGACAAACAGCGGGGGGGGGGGTAGGCCGGACACACAGCAGGGGAGGGGGGGTGGCTGGACACACAGCAGGTGAGTTGGGGGGGGCTGGACACACAGCAGGTGAGGGGGGGGGGCTGGACACAGCAGGTGAGGGGGGGGGCTGGACACACAGCAGGTGAGGGGGGGCTGGACACACAGCAGGTGAGGGGGGCGGGGCTGGACACACAGCAGGTGAGGGGGGGGCTGGACACGCAGCAGGTGAGGGGGGGCTGGACACGCAGCAGGTGAGGGGGGGGCTGGACACGCAGCAGGTGAGGGGGGGGCTGGACACGCAGCAGGTGAGGGGGGGGGGTAGGCCGGACACACAGCAGGGGAGGGGAGGGTGGCCGGACACACAGCAGGGGAGGGGAGGGTGGCCGGACACACAGCAGGGGAGGGGAGGGTGGCCGGACACACAGCAGGGGAGGGGAGGGTGGCCGGACACACAGCAGGGGAGGGGAGGGTGGCCGGACAAACAGCAGGGAGGGGGGGGGTAGGCCGGACACACAGCAGGGGAGGAGAGGGGGGCTGGACACACAGCAGGTGAGGGGGGGGCTGGACACACAGCAGGTGAGGGGGGGGTAGGCCAGACACACAGCAGGGGTAGGCCAGACACACAGCAGGGGGGGGGGGTAGGCCGCCGGACACACAGCAGGGGAGGGGAGGGTGGCCGGACAAACAGCAGGGAGGGGGGGTAGGCCGGACACACAGCAGGTGAGGGGGGGGTGGCTGGAAACACAGCAGGTGAGGGGGGGGGGTCTGGACACACAGCAGGGAGGGGGGGTAGGCCGGACAAACAGCAGGGAGGGGGGGGTAGGCCAGACGCACAGCAGGTGAGGGGGGGGGGTGGGTGGACACACAGCAGGGAGGGGGGGGTAGGCCAGACGCACAGCAGGTGAGGGGGGGGTGGCTGGACACACAGCAGGGAGGGGGGGAGGTAGGCCAGACGCACAGCAGGTGAGGGGGGGTGGCTGGACACACAGCAGGGAGGGGGGGGTAGGCCGGACACACAGCAGGTGAGGGGGGGGGCTGGACACACAGCAGGTGAGGGGGGGGGCTGGATACACAGCAGGTGAGGGGGGGGGTAGGCCGGACACACAGCAGGTGAGGGGGGGGGGTGGCTGGACACACAGCAGGGAGGGAAGGGGGTAGGGGGGTGGCCTTATTATAATAACCGTGTGGGGGAGGAGTCTGCGGCGGTGGGTGAATGAGATGTGGGGGCAGGCTGCTAAGGGTGCAGGGGAGGAGGGGAAGGGAGCCGGATGGATCTGAATGTGAGCCGCACGTAAGGGACCATACTGATCCTCCCCACCTCAGCCCGCTGGTGCTGCTGCCTGACTTCTTCCGTGCAGCACAGCTGTCTTCTCCGGCTGCCGCTGCCGCTCCCGCACCCGCTTCAGGTGTGGGGGTACCACACCGCTCAGTAGGCAAGCGCTGTCAGTCAGGAGTCAGCGCTGCACCGGATGTCTCTTCTGGATGTCCTCTGACTTTCTCCTGCGGCGCAACTCCAGCTATTCCTCCCGCTGCGGCTCCCACTTCGGGTAAGGGGACCATATTGCTCAGTAGTGAGCACTTTCGGTAAGCCTGCGGCTGCTATGCCGCTACCCCTCTCCTCCACAGTCCTAATGGGTCGCTGCAGTCTGTAAGGGACCGCAGGTGCACACACCCAGGAACCGCTGGCTCTCCTCCTGCCGCCAGCAGCTACTTTTATAACCTCAGCCTGCATGAGACCCCTTCCCTCACTCACTCTCGCTCTCCTGGCGGCCACTGCGCAGCCGCAACAAATTGAAAAGCCCTATCTCTATAATGGGGCATATTTCTCTTAATTAAAAAAACCCTATAACTTTCTGAAAAACCACAACCCCAAAAGGCACTACACTGGGGCATACTCTATCTAGTAAAACAAACCCCAAGTCTTAATTCGTCCTCTATCCGGAGTTATGCCTTCCCAAAAAATATCTAATTCACTCTATAGGAAAACGGTGTCAAAAAGCCACAAAGGAAGTCACAGAAAAAAACTGACAGTTGGAACTTTAGGTTACTCCCAATTCCTCATTTTTTATTATTTTGCCCTGAAATTTGGCATGCAGCACCGGGTGACGATTCTACACGCCCAGGCCAAATTTCAGCTCAGTACGTCCAATCAGTTTTGAGGTGTAGCCCCTCAAACACCATGCCCCCATCTCAGAAGTTCCCTATGGGAGAATTCCGTTTGTTCGATTCAGCCTTAATATAAGGGCACGACCGTGCCCTTATAATATGTATCTATCTATCTATCTATCTATCGTATGTGTGTGTATATATACATCTATACATACATGCGCTAACACCTGGACATACACTGATGTACCCACACCTAATATCCATACATACACGCCCTGACACCTGGACATACACCAACATTCCCACACCTGCATCTATACATACACATGCTGACACCTGGACATACACCAACATACAAGCACCTGCATCTATATATACACGCGCTGACAAATGGACATACACCGACGTACCCACACTTGCATCTATACATACATGCACTGACATCCGGACATACAAGCACCTGCATCTATACATACACGCGCTGACACCTGAACCTACACTGACCTTCCCACACCTGCATCTATACATACACATTCTGACACCTGGACATACACAGACGTACCCACACCTGCATCTATACATACACGCGTTGACACCTGGACGTACACTGACGTACACACACCTACATCTATATATGCATGGATGCAAATGTGGGTACGTCTGTATACGTCCAGGTGTTAGCATGTGTATGTATAGATGTTAGGTGTGGGTACATCAGTGTATGTCCAGGTGTCAGCACATGTATGTATAGATTCACATGTGGGTAAGCCGGTGTACGTCCACGTGTCAGCATGTGTAGGTATAGATACAGGTGTGGGTACGTTGGTGTACGTTTAGGGGTCAGCGTGTTAATGTATAGATGTTGGTGTGTGTATGTCAGTGTACGTACAGATATAGGTGTGTGTGTGTGTGTGTGTGTGTGTGTGTGTGTGTGTGTGTGTGTGTGTGTGTGTGTGTGTGTGTATGTATGTATGTATATGTATAGAGGAAGGTGTGATACATACATATAACACATACATGATAGATACATACATATATCACACACACGATAGATAGGATAGATAGATAGAACACATACATACAAGATAGATACATACATACATTATAGATACATATATATACACACACACACATACGATAGATAGATAGATAGATAGATAGATAGATAGATAGATAGATAGATAGATATATATATATATCACAAACATATATGATTCATACATATATCACACACACATACATGATACATACATGAGAAAGACCTGGGATGGTGATGAGGCCAGGGCCCCCTGCTGATGTTGCGTTGAGGAAGGCAGTGTTCCAGGGCGGATGCCAGTCGGGGAGAGCGCCGCGCAGCCCGGGAAAAATACTGCTGAGGAGCTACATCTGGAAGAGCCCCTGGGAGGGAGAGTGCCACATGCCCCATCCTGCGCGGCAGTCTCTGCAGGCCTGCACATGGGAAGGGAGGTCTCTGGCCACACGTACTCACCCTTCTGCTGAAGCCCCGCTGCTGTCCCCATCAGCGCTCTCCAGCGGGGAGCGGGGCCAGGATGAACATCAACCTGTGAGAACTATCTTCATGATCAAGAGATCTCATATGCAAGATAAGTATGTGTTGGGATAGGGCTGGGGAGGGTGGCTGCTCGGGCACACCCCCGTCAAGTTAAGGAGATTTAACTGAGGAAGCACAAGGGAACTCTCGTCTGGGGACAACAACTGCAGGGAGACCACATCTTTTCAGATGAACATGGGAGGGCGGAAGGCTGCCTAATACTGAAGCACCCTCAGACATTAAACCATATGCAACAACTATTGCAAGCATTCCTGGGGGAAGGTCTGCAGCAGACGGATTTGCATACGGTGATGTCATCCAAGCAATGGGCCAAAGTTGGCTGGAACCCTCATCTGTATATGAAAAGAGAAAAGGGGCATGCAGGGCATGGCGGCCTTTTGCGGCGCTTGGATAACCCCAAGTTTGCATTAAACACCCCCACCCTCCTTCGGTGTGGGGCTCATGTTGGCCATGCCCAAGCCCCTGAAGCATTCAAGCTGATTTCTTGCAGCAGCTGGGCACTGTAACAGCTTCAGAGCTGCTCTACAAGACAAGTAAAAGGGTGTGGGCCCTGCAGCACCACCTGTAGTTTGCATACACACATATATAGGACAGCATCTCTTATATGCCCCAGGGTCAATAAAATAGTATCCTTGTCTAGGCTATCCATCCCCTCAGATAAGGTATTTGTCCATGCCGCTACAGCACTACACACCCAGGCCGACGCAATTGCCGGTCTGAGTAAGGTACCTGAATGTGTATAAATGGACTTCAGGGTAATCTCCTGTTTGCGGTCAGCACACTCTTTGAGGGTAGCTGTATCCTGGGACGGGAGGGCTACCTTCTTGGATAAGCGTGTTAATGCTTTGTCCACCCTAGGGGAGGATTCCCATCGTAACCTATCCGTTGATGGGAAAGGATACGCCATAAGAATTCTTTTGGAAATCTGCAGTCTTTTATCTGGAGATTCCCAAGCTTTTTCACATAACTCGTTCAGCTCGTGTGAGGGGGGAAAGGTTACCTCAGGCTTCTTTCCCTTGTACATATGTACCCTCTTGTCAGCGACGGGGTTCCTCTGTGATGTGCAAAACATCTTTTATTGCCATAATCATAAATCGAATGGATTTTGCCAATTTTGGCTGTAACTTTGCATCATCGTAATCGACACTGGAGTCAGAATCCGTGTCGGTATCTGTGTCAACAATCTGGGATAGTGGGCGCTTATGAGACCCTGACAGTCCCTGCAACATAGGATCAGGCATGGGTTGAAACCCTGACTGTCCCAAAGCTTCTGCCTTGTCTAATCTTTTGTGCAATGAGTTTACACTAGCATTTAAAACATTCCACATATCCATCCAATCAGCTGTCGGCGGAGACACCACATTCATTTGCTCCCGCTCCTCTCTAATATAGCCTTCTTCCTCAGACATGTCGACACACGTGTACCGACACACTTCACACACAGGGAATGCTTTTTCTGAAGACAGTTTCCCCACAAGGCCCTTTGGAGAGACAGAGAGAGAGTATGCCAGCACACCCCCCAGCGCTATATAACCCAGGAATAAAACAGTAACTTAATGTTTGCCCAGTAGTGCTGCTGTATGTAATTTGCGAATTATGTGCCCCCCCCCCCTCTTTTCAACCCTCTTGTCTAACGTGGTATAAGCAGGGTAGAGTCCGGGGAGCTTCCTCTCAGCGGTGCTGTGGAGAAAAAATGGCGCTGGTGAGTGCTGAGGGAGAAGCCCCGCCCCCTCGGAGGCGGGCTTCTGTCCCGCTTAAACTGTAAAATTGGTGGGGGCTTATACATATATAAAGTGCCCAGCTGTATATATGTTATATTTTTGCGAAAGAGGTTTATATTGCTGCCCAGGGCGCCCCCCCTGCGCCCTGCACCCTTACAGTGACCGGAGTATGTGAGGTGTATGGGAGCAAAGGCGCACAGCTGCAGTGCTGTGCGTTACCTCAGTGAAGATCATGAAGTCTTCTGCCGCCTCTGAAGTCTTCTTTTCTTCTCATACTCACCCGGCTTCTATCTTCCGGCTCTGCGAGGGGGACGGCGGCGCGGCTCTGGGACGGACGGCGAGGGTGAGATCCTGCGTACCAATCCCACTGGAGCTAATGGTGTCCAGTAGCCTAAGAAGCAGGACCTTGCAACTCAGAGAGTAGGGCTGCTTCTCTCCCCTCAGTCCCTCGATGAGGGAGTCTGTTGCCAGCAGTGCTCCCTGAAAATTAAAAACCTAACAAAATACTTTCTGTCAGAAAGCTCAGGAGAGCTCCTGAAAAGCACCCAGTCTCCACTGGGTACAGTATTGTTTTCTTTCAAAAATCCACTTCATTTTCTTTACCCTATTATTAAAATGGTAATTAACAAAAACAAACTACATTGTCACCAGAAGAGCAATACAAAATGTACAAGTGATATATTAAAATCATCTTTCCAGCTTGAATTTCAATGATGCATTGGGTCAACAATTTTGTGAGAAACATCTTCACCCTTAAATAAAGATTTTCTTAATTCCTTACCTGTGTGCTAATTAGATATCACCTTGTTTTCACATTAAACAGACTTCCACATGAGAAAGCAGCAAGGATGCAGTGGCGTTAATGTTTCCTGGTGTCAACCTGTATTATTTCAGTAGACATTGAAATGAGGATACATCTTGCTGCCTTTCCAATGAAGCAAGTTTAATTTAGTAATAGGTGAAAAACCATCCCTACAAAGGTGTTAATCAGAGACTTGGCTTTGTGGACACTTTTCAGAGAACAAATTTGTTAGCATAAAAATAAAGCCAGAAAATGAAGAGCTGTTTAATCACGCAATTTGATTTTTTTGCCAGCATATTTCTATTTCTCTGCAACCCACTGCTAAATTGTGCTTCCTAGATGTTTTTATAAAATCACTGAATCAAATCTAACTCTGATTACATCAGAGAAGGCCAGGTACCCTACACCATAACAGGGGGTATGAAATTTGACTTGTCTACTTAAAGATCACCAAAATCTGATAACAAGGTCAATTACGTCCCTGGGTGGGATTGAACCACCAACCTTTTGGTTAATAGTCGTACACACTAACTGATTGCGCCACAGAGACACTTTGCAAAACAACATACTGACAAATGCTAATAAGCATTCATCTAAAACGTTTCCTAGAAAAACTTAAAAAAGTCAATAATCTGGAGAGTTTTTGTAAGATGTTTCTTCTATCAACCAACGAAGAAACACATTGGTACTTTCCCATGATGAGTGAGTGCTTCAGGATCTCTTGCACTTACATGTGCAGCAGAGTACAGCAATGGAAGCATGCTGGGCCCATAACCCAGAGGTAGGCAGCTTGAAACTATCCTCTGCTATATGCATTTTTTTGTTTGTTATTTCAAGTAATCCAAAACTGGGATTGATATTTTGGCTCTTTTATTTTTACTTAAAGTACAATAACTTTTACCATTTTAATTTGTTTTAATAGTATATTGACAGTATTGTTTTCTTTCAAAAATCCACTTAATTTTCTTTACCCTATTATTAAAATGGTAATTGACAAAAACAAACTACATTGTCACCAGAAGAGCAATACAAAATGTACAAGTGATATATTAAAATCATCTTTCCAGCTTGAATTTCAATGATGCATTGGGGCAACGATTTTGTGAGAAACATCTTCACCCTTAAATAAAGATTTTCTTAATTCCTTACCTGTGTGCTAATTAGATATCACCTTGTTTTCATATTAAACAGACTTCCACATGAGAAAGCAGCAAGGATGCAGTGGCGTTAATATTTCCTGGTGTCAACTTGTATTATTTCAGTAGACATTGAAATGAGGATGCATCTTGCTGCCTTTCCAATGAAGCAAGTTTAATTTAGTAATAGGTGAAAAACCATCCTTACAAAGGTGTTAATCAGAGACTTGGCTTTGTGGACACTTTTCAGAGAACAAATTTGTTAGCATAAAAATAAAGCCAGAAAATGAAGAGCTGTTTAATCACTCAATTGGATTTTTCTGCCAGCATATTTTTTTTCTCTGCAACCCACTGCTAAATTGTGCTTCCTAGCTGTTTTTATAAAATCACTGAATCAAATCTAACTCTGATTACATCAGAGAAGGCCAGGTACCCTACACCGTAACAGGGGGTTTGAAATTTTGACTTGTCTACTTAAAGATCACCAAAATCTGATAACAAGGGAAATTAGGTCCCTGGTTGGGATTGAACCACCAACCTTATGGTTAATAGCCATACATACTAACTGATTGCGCCACAGAGACACTTTGCAAAAGTCCGTACTGACAAAGGCTAATAAGCATTCATCTAAAACGTTTCCTAGAAAAACTTTAAAAAGTCAATAATCTGGAGAGTTTTTGTAAGATGTTTCTTCCATCAACCAACGAAGAAACACATTGGTACTTTCCCATGATGAGTGAGTGCTTCAGGATCTCTTGCACTTACATGTGCAGCAGAGTACTGCAATGGAAGCATGCTGGGCTCATAACCCAGAGGTAGGCAGATTGAAACTATCCTCTGCTATATGCATTTTTTTTTGTTAATTAAAGTAATCCAAAACTGGGATTGATATTTTGTCTCTTTTATTTTTACTTAAAGTACAATAACTTTTACCATTTTAATTTGTTTTAATAGTATATTGACAGTATTGTTTTCGTTCAAAAATCCACTTCATTTTCTTTACCCTATTATTAAAATGGTAATTGACAAAAACAAACTACATTGTCACCAGAAGAGCAATACAAAATGTACAAGTGATATATTAAAATCATCTTTCCAGCTTGAATTTCAATGATGCATTGGGTCAACAATTTTGTGAGAAACATCTTCACCCTTAAATAAAGATTTTCTTAATTCCTTACCTGTGTGCTAATTAGATATCACCTTGTTTTCACATTAAACAGACTTCCACATGAGAAAGCAGCAAGGATGCAGTGGCGTTAATGTTTCCTGGTGTCAACCTGTATTATTTCAGTAGACATTGAAATGAGGATACATCTTGCTGCCTTTCCAATGAAGCAAGTTTAATTTAGTAATAGGTGAAAAACCATCCCTACAAAGGTGTTAATCAGAGACTTGGCTTTGTGGACACTTTTCAGAGAACAAATTTGTTAGCATAAAAATAAAGCCAGAAAATGAAGAGCTGTTTAATCACGCAATTTGTTTTTTTTGCCAGCATATTTCTTTTTCTCTGCAACCCACTGCTAAATTGTGCTTCCTAGATGTTTTTATAAAATCACTGAATCAAATCTAACTCTGATTGCATCAGAGAAGGCCAGGTACCCTACACCATAACAGGGGGTATGAAATTTGACTTGTCTACTTAAAGATCACCAAAATCTGATAACAAAGTCAATTACGTCCCTGGGTGGGATTGAACCACCAACCTTTTGGTTAATAGCCGTACACACTAACTGATTGCGCCACAGAGACACTTTGCAAAAGTACATACTGACAAATGCTAATAAGCATTCATCTAAAACGTTTCCTAGAAAAACTTATAAAAGTCAATAATCTGGAGCGTTTTTGTAAGATGTTTCTTCTATCAACCAACGAAGAAACACATTGGTACTTTCCCATGATGAGTGAGTGCTTCAGGATCTCTTGCACTTACATGTGCAGCAGAGTACAGCAATGGAAGCATGCTGGGCCCATAACCCAGAGGTAGGCAGATTGAAACTATCCTCTGCTATATGCATTTTTTTGTTTGTTAAAGTAATCCAAAACTGGTATTGATATTTTGGCTCTTTTATTTTTACTTAAAGTACAATAACTTTTACCATTTTAATTTGTTTTAATAGTATATTGACAGTATTGTTTTCTTTCAAAAATCCACTTCATTTTCTTTACCCTATTATTAAAATGGTAATTGACAAAAACAAACTACATTGTCACCAGAAGAGCAATACAAAATGTACAAGTGATATATTAAAATCATCTTTCCAGCTTGAATTTCAATGATGCATTGGGGCAACGATTTTGTGAGAAACATCTTCACCCTTAAATAAAGATTTTCTTAATTCCTTACCTGTGTGCTAATTAGATATCACCTTGTTTTCACATTAAACAGACTTCCACATGAGAAAGCAGCAAGGATGCAGTGGCGTTAATGTTTCCTGGTGTCAACTTGTATTATTTCAGTAGACATTGAAATGAGGATGCATCTTGCTGCCTTTCCAATGAAGCAAGTTTAATTTAGTAATAGGTGAAAAACCATCCCTACAAAGGTGTTAATCAGAGACTTGGCTTTGTGGACACTTTTCAGAGAACAAATTTGTTAGCATAAAAATAAAGCCAGAAAATGAAGAGCTGTTTAATCACTCAATTGGATTTTTTTGCCAGCATATTTCTTTTTCTCTGCAACCCACTAATAAATTGTGCTTCCTAGCTGTTTTTATAAAATCACTGAATCAAATCTAACTCTGATTACATCAGAGAAGGCCAGGTACCCTACACTATAACAGGGGGTTTGAAATTTTGACTTGTCTATGTAAAAATCACCAAAATCTGATAACAAGGTCAATTAGGTCCCTGGGTGGGATTGAACCACCAACCTTTTGGTTAATAGCCGTACATACTAACTGATTGTGCCACAGAGACACTTTGCAAAAGTCTATACTGACAAAGGCTAATAAGCATTCATCTAAAACGTTTCCTAGAAAAACTTTAAAAAGTCAATAATCTGGAGAGTTTTTGTAAGATTTTTCTTCCATCAACCAACGAAGAAACACATTGGTACTTTCCCATGATGAGTAAGTGCTTCAGGATCTCTTGCACTTACATGTGCAGCAGAGTACTGCAATGGAAGCATGCTGGACCCATAAACCAGAAGTAGGCAGATTGAAACTATCCTTTGCTATATGCATTTTTTTTGTTAATTTAAGTAATCAAAACTGGGATTGATATTTTTGCTCTTTTATTTTTACTTAAAGTACAATAACTTTTACCATTTTAATTTGTTTTAATAGTATATTGACAGTATAGTTTTCTTTCAAAAATCCACTTAATTTTCTTTACCCTTTTATTAAAATGGTAATTGACAAAAACAAACTACATTGTCACCAGAAGAGCAATACAAAATGTACAAGTGATATATTAAAATCATCTTTCCAGCTTGAATTTCAATGATGCATTGGGGCAACGATTTTGTGAGAAACATCTTCACCCTTAAATAAAGATTTTCTTAATTCCTTACCTGTGTGCTAATTAGATATCACCTTGTTTTCACATTAAACAGACTTCCACATGAGAAAGCAGCAAGGATGCAGTGGCGTTAATGTTTCCTGGTGTCAACCTGTATTATTTCAGTAGACATTGAAATGAGGATGCATCTTGCTGCCTTTCCAATGAAGCAAGTTTAATTTAGTAATAGGTGAAAAACCATCCTTACAAAGGTGTTAATCAGAGACTTGGCTTTGTGGACACTTTTCAGAGAACAAATTTGTTAGCATAAAAATAAAGCAAGAAAATAAAGAGCTGTTTAATCACTCAATTGGATTTTTCTGCCAGCATATTTTTTTTCTCTGCAACCCACTGCTAAATTGTGCTTCCTAGCTGTTTTTATAAAATCACTGAATCAAATCTAACTCTGATTACATCAGAGAAGGCCGGGTACCCTACACCATAACAGGGGGTTTGAAATTTTGACTTGTCTACTTAAAGATCACCAAAATCTGATAACAAGGTCAATTAGGTCCCTGGGTGGGATTGAACCACCAACCTTTTGGTTAATAGCCGTACATACTAACTGATTGCGCCACAGAGACACTTTGCAAAATTCCATACTGACAAAGGCTAATAAGCATTCATCTAAAACGTTTCCTAGAAAAACTTAAAAAAGTCAATAATCTGGAGAGTTTTTGTAAGATGTTTCTTCTATCAACCAACGAAGAAACACATTGGTACTTTCCCATGATGAGTGAGTGCTTCAGGATCTCTTGCACTAACATGTGCAGCAGAGTACAGCAATGGAAGCATGCTGGGCCCATAACCCAGAGGTAGGCAGATTGAAACTATCCTCTGCTATATGCATTTTTTTTTTGTTAATTAAAGTAATCCAAAACTGGGATTGATATTTTGGCTCTTTTATTTTTACTTAAAGTACAATAACTTTTACCATTTTTTTTTTTTTAATAGTATATTGACAGTATTGTTTTCTTTCAAAAATCCACTTCATTTTCTTTACCCTATTATTAAAATGGTAATTGACAAAAACAAACTACATTGTCACCAGAAGAGCAATACAAAATGTACAAGTTATATCTTAAAATCATCTTTCCAGCTTGAATTTCAATGATGCATTGGGGCAACGATTTTGTGAGAAACATCTTCACCCTTAAATAAAGATTTTCTTAATTCCTTACCTGTGTGATAATTAGATATCACCTTGTTTTCGCATTAAACAGACTTCCACATGAGAAAGCAGCAAGGATGCAGTGGCATTAATGTTTCCTGGTGTCAACTTGTATTATTTCAGTAGACATTGAAATGAGGATGCATCTTGCTGCCTTTCCAATGAAGCAAGTTTAATTTAGTAATAGGTGAAAAACCATCCTTACAAAGGTGTTAATCAGAGACTTGGCTTTGTGGACACTTTTCAGAGAACAAATTTGTTAGCATAAAAATAAAGCAAGAAAATGAAGAGCTGTTTAATCACTCAATTGGATTTTTCTGCCAGCATATTTTTTTTCTCTGCAAACCACTGCTAAATTGTGCTTCCTAGCTGTTTTTATAAAATCAATGAATCAAATCTAACTCTGATTACATCAGAGAAGGCCAGGTACCCTACACCATAAGAGGGGGTTTGAAATTTTGACTTGTCTACTTAAAGATCACCAAAATCTGATAACAACATCAATTACATCCCTGGGTGGGATTGAACCACCAACCTTTTAGTTAAAAGCCATACACACTAACTGATTGCGCCACAAAGACACTTTGCGAAAGGGCATACTGACAAAGGCTAATAAGCATTCATCTAAAACGTTTCCTAGAAAAACTTTAAAAAGTCAATAATCTGGAGAGTTTTTGTAAGATGTTTCTTCCATCAACCAACGAAGAAACACATTGGTACTTTCCCATGATGAGTGAGTGCTTCAGGATCTCTTGCACTTACATGTGCAGCAGAGTACAGCAATGGAAGCATGCTGGGCCCATAACCCAGAGGTAGGCAGATTGAAACTATCCTTTGCTATATGCTTTTTTTTTGTTAATTAAAGTAATCCAAAACTGGGATTGATATTTTGGCTCTTTTATTTTTACTTAAAGTACAATAACTTTTACCATTTTAATTTGTTTTAATAGTATATTGACAGTATTGTTTTCTTTCAAAAATCCACTTAATTTTCTTTACCCTATTATTAAAATGGTAATTGACAAAAACAAACTACATTGTCACCAGAAGAGCAATACAAAATGTACAAGTGATATATTAAAATCATCTTTCCAGCTTGAATTTCAATGATGCATTGGGGCAACGATTTTGTGAGAAACATCTTCACCCTTAAATAAAGATTTTCTTAATTCCTTACCTGTGTGATAATTAGATATCACCTTGTTTTCGCATTAAACAGACTTCCACATGAGAAAGCAGCAAGGATGCAGTGGCGTTAATGTTTCCTGGTGTCAACTTGTATTATTTCAGTAGACATTGAAATGAGGATGCATCTTGCTGCCTTTCCAATGAAGCAAGTTTAATTTAGTAATAGGTGAAAAACCATCCCTACAAAGGTGTTAATCAGAGACTTGGCTTTGTGGACACTTTTCAGAGAACAAATTTGTTAGCATAAAAATAAAGCCAGAAAATGAAGAGCTGTTTAATCACTCAATTGGATTTTTTTTGCCAGCATATTTTTTTTCTCTGCAACCCACTGCTAAATTGTGCTTCCTAGCTGTTTTTTATAAAATCACTGAATCAAATCTAACTCTGATTACATCAGAGAAGGCCAGGTACCCTACACAATAAGAGGGGGTTTGAAATTTTGACTTGTCTACTTAAATATCACCAAAATCTGATCACAAGGTCAATTACGTCCCTGGGTGGGATTGAACCACCAACCTTTTGGTTAATAGTCGAACACACTAACCGATCGCGCCACAGAGACACTTTGCAAAAAGTACATACTGACAAAGGCTAATAAGCATACATCTAGAACGTTTCCTAGAAAAACATTAAAAAATAAATAATCTGGAGAGTTTTTGTAAGATGTTTCTTCCATCAACCAACGAATAAACACATTGGTACTTTCCCATGATGAGTGAGTGCTTCAGGATCTCTTGCACTTACATGTGCAGCAGAGTACAGCAATGGAAGCATGCTGGGCCCATAACCCAGAGGTAGGCAGATTGAAACTATCCTCTGCTATATGCATTTTTTTTTGTTAATTAAAGTAATCCAAAACTGGGATTGATATTTTGGCTCTTTTATTTTTACTTAAAGTACAATAACTTTTACCATTTTAATTTGTTTTAATAGTATATTGACAGTATTGTTTTCTTTCAAAAATCCACTTCATTTTCTTTACCCTATTATTAAAATGGTAATTTACAAAAATAAACTACATTGTCACCAGAAGAGCAATACAAAATGTACAAGTGATATATTAAAATCATCTTTCCAGCTTGAATTTCAATGATGCATTGGGGCAACGATTTTGTGAGAAACATCTTCACCCTTAAATAAAGATTTTCTTAATTCCTTACCTGTGTGCTAATTAGATATCACCTTGTTTTCACATTAAACAGACTTCCACATGAGAAAGCAGCAAGGATGCAGTGGCGTTAATGTTTCCTGGTGTCAACCTGTATTATTTCAGTAGACATTGAAATGAGGATGCATCTTGCTGCCTTTCCAATGAAGCAAGTTTAATTTAGTAATAGGTGAAAAACCATCCCTACAAAGGTGTTAATCAGAGACTTTGCTTTGTGGACACTTTTCAGAGAACAAATTTGTTAGCATAAAAATAAAGCCAGAAAATGAAGAGCTGTTTAATCACTCAATTGGATTTTTCTGCCAGCATATTTCTTTTTCTCTGCAACCCA
Source organism: Pseudophryne corroboree (assembly GCF_028390025.1). Classification (NCBI taxonomy): domain Eukaryota; kingdom Metazoa; phylum Chordata; class Amphibia; order Anura; family Myobatrachidae; genus Pseudophryne; species Pseudophryne corroboree. The sequence goes on from NW_026970504.1 coordinate 53,427, forward strand.
CTGCTAAATTGTGCTTCCTAGCTGTTTTTATAAAATCACTGAATCAAATCTAACTCTGATTACATCAGAGAAGGCCAGGTACCCTACACAATAAGAGGGGGTTTGAAATTTTGACTTGTCTACTTAAATATCACCAAAATCTGATCACAAGGTCAATTGCGTCCCTGGGTGGGATTGAACCACCAACCTTTTGGTTAATAGTCGAACACACTAACCGATCGCGCCACAGAGACACTTTGCAAAAAGTACATACTGACAAAGGCTAATAAGCATACATCTAGAACGTTTCCTAGAAAAACATTAAAAAATAAATAATCTGGAGAGTTTTTGTAAGATGTTTCTTCCATCAACCAACGAATAAACACATTGGTACTTTCCCATGATGAGTGAGTGCTTCAGGATCTCTTGCACTTACATGTGCAGCAGAGTACTGCAATGGAAGCATGCTGGACCCATAACCCAGAGGTAGGCAGATTGAAACTATCCTTTGCTATATGCATTTTTTTTTGTTAATTTAAGTAATCAAAACTGGGATTGATATTTTTGCTCTTTTATTTTTACTTAAAGTACAATAACTTTTACCATTTTAATTTGTTTTAATAGTATATTGACAGTATAGTTTTCTTTCAAAAATCCACTTAATTTTCTTTACCCTATTATTAAAATGGTAATTGACAAAAAAAACTACATTGTCACCAGAAGAGCAATACAAAATGTACAAGTGATATATTAAAATCATCTTTCCAGCTTGAATTTCAATGATGCATTGGGGCAACAATTTTGTGAGAAACATCTTCACCCTTAAATAAAGATTTTCGTAATTCCTTACCTGTGTGCTAATTAGATATCACCTTGTTTTCACATTAAACAGACTTCCACATGAGAAAGCAGCAAGGATGCAGTGGCGTTAATGTTTCCTGGTTTCAACCTGTATTATTTCAGTAGACATTGAAATGAGGATGCATCTTGCTGCCTTTCCAATGAAGCAAGTTTAATTTAGTAATAGGTGAAAAACCATCCCTACAAAGGTGTTAATCAGAGACTTGGCTTTGTGTACACTTTTCAGAGAACAAATTTGTTAGCATAAAAATAAAGCCAGAAAATGAAGAGCTGTTTAATCACTCAATTGGATTTTTTTTGCCAGCATATTTTTTTTCTCTGCAACCCACTGCTAAATTGTGCTTCCTAGCTGTTTTTTATAAAATCACTGAATCAAATCTAACTCTGATTACATCAGAGAAGGCCAGGTACCCTACACAATAAGAGGGGGTTTGAAATTTTGACTTGTCTACTTAAATATCACCAAAATCTGATCACAAGGTCAATTACGTCCCTGGGTGGGATTGAACCACCAACCTTTTGGTTAATAGTCGAACACACTAACCGATCGCGCCACAGAGACACTTTGCAAAAAGTACATACTGACAAAGGCTAATAAGCATACATCTAGAACGTTTCCTAGAAAAACATTAAAAAATAAATAATCTGGAGAGTTTTTGTAAGATGTTTCTTCCATCAACCAACGAATAAACACATTGGTACTTTCCCATGATGAGTGAGTGCTTCAGGATCTCTTGCACTTACATGTGCAGCAGAGTACAGCAATAGAAGCATGCTGGGCCCATAACCCAGAGGAAGGCAGATTGAAACTATCCTCTGCTATATGCATTTTTTTTTGTTAATTAAAGTAATCCAAAACTGGGATTGATATTTTGGCTCTTTTATTTTTACTTAAAGTACAATAATTTTTACCATTTTAATTTGTTTTAATAGTATATTGACAGTATTGTTTTCTTTCAAAAATCCACTTCATTTTCTTTACCCTATTATTAAAATGGTAATTGACAAAAATAAACTACATTGTCACCAGAAGAGCAATACAAAATGTACAAGTGATATATTAAAATCATCTTTCCAGCTTGAATTTCAATGATGCATTGGGGCAACGATTTTGTGAGAAACATCTTCACCCTTAAATAAAGATTTTCTTAATTCCTTACCTGTGTGCTAATTAGATATCACCTTGTTTTCACATTAAACAGACTTCCACATGAGAAAGCAGCAAGGATGCAGTGGCGTTAATGTTTCCTGGTGTCAACCTGTATTATTTCAGTAGACATTGAAATGAGGATGCATCTTGCTGCCTTTCCAATGAAGCAAGTTTAATTTAGTAATAGGTGAAAAACCATCCCTACAAAGGTGTTAATCAGAGACTTTGCTTTGTGGACACTTTTCAGAGAACAAATTTGTTAGCATAAAAATAAAGCCAGAAAATGAAGAGCTGTTTAATCACTCAATTGGATTTTTCTGCCAGCATATTTCTTTTTCTCTGCAACCCACTGCTAAATTGTGCTTCCTAGCTGTTTTTATAAAATCACTGAATCAAATCTAACTCTGATTACATCAGAGAAGGCCAGGTACCCTACACAATAAGAGGGGGTTTGAAATTTTGACTTGTCTACTTAAATATCACCAAAATCAGATCACAAGGTCAATTACATCCCTGGGTGGGATTGAACCACCAACCTTTTGGTTAATAGTCGAACACACTAACCGATCGCGCCACAGAGACACTTTGCAATAAGTACATACTGACAAAGGCTAATAAGCATACATCTAGAACGTTTCCTAGAAAAACATTAAAAAATAAATAATCTGGAGAGTTTTTGTAAGATGTTTCTTCCATCAACCAACGAATAAACACATTGGTACTTTCCCATGATGAGTGAGTGCTTCAGGATCTCTTGCACTTACATGTGCAGCAGAGTACTGCAATGGAAGCATGCTGGACCCATAACCCAGAGGTAGGCAGATTGAAACTATCCTTTGCTATATGCATTTTTTTTTTGTTAATTTAAGTAATCAAAACTGGGATTGATATTTTTGCTCTTTTATTTTTACTTAAAGTACAATAACTTTTACCATTTTAATTTGTTTTAATAGTATATTGACAGTATAGTTTTCTTTCAAAAATCCACTTAATTTTCTTTACCCTATTATTAAAATGGTAATTGACAAAAAAAACTACATTGTCACCAGAAGAGCAATACAAAATGTACAAGTGATATATTAAAATCATCTTTCCAGCTTGAATTTCAATGATGCATTGGGGCAACAATTTTGTGAGAAACATCTTCACCCTTAAATAAAGATTTTCGTAATTCCTTACCTGTGTGCTAATTAGATATCACCTTGTTTTCACATTAAACAGACTTCCACATGAGAAAGCAGCAAGGATGCAGTGGCGTTAATGTTTCCTGGTTTCAACCTGTATTATTTCAGTAGACATTGAAATGAGGATGCATCTTGCTGCCTTTCCAATGAAGCAAGTTTAATTTAGTAATAGGTGAAAAACCATCCCTACAAAGGTGTTAATCAGAGACTTGGCTTTGTGGACACTTTTCAGAGAACAAATTTGTTAGCATAAAAATAAAGCCAGAAAATGAAGAGCTGTTTAATCACGCAATTTGATTTTTTTGCCAGCATATTTCTTTTTCTCTGCAACCCACTGCTAAATTGTGCTTCCTAGATGTTTTTATAAAATCATTGAATCAAATCTAACTCTGATTACATCAGATAAGGCCAGGTACCCTACACAATAACAGGGGGTATGAAATTTGACTTGTCTACTTAAAGATCACCAAAATCTGATAACAAGGTCAATTACTTCCCTGGGTGGGATTGAACCACCAACCTTTTGGTTAATAGCCGTATACACTAACTGATTGCGCCACAGAGACACTTTGCAAAAGTACATACTGACAAATGCTAATAAGCATTCATCTAAAACGTTTCCTAGAAAAACTTAAAAAAAGTCAATAATCTGGAGAGTTTTTGTAAGATGTTTCTTCTATCAACCAACGAAGAAACACATTGGTACTTTCCCATGATGAGTGAGTGCTTCAGGATCTCTTGCACTTACATGTGCAGCAGAGTACAGCAATGGAAGCATGCTGGGCCCATAACGCAGAGGTAGGCAGATTGAAACTATCCTTTGCTATATGCTTTTTTTTTTGTTAATTAAAGTAATCCAAAACTGGGATTGATATTTTGGCTCTTTTATTTTTACTTAAAGTACAATAACTTTTACCATTTTAATTTGTTTTAATAGTATATTGACAGTATTGTTTTCTTTCAAAAATCCACTTAATTTTCTTTACCCTATTATTAAAATGGTAATTGACAAAAACAAACTACATTGTCACCAGAAGAGCAATACAAAATGTACAAGTGATATATTAAAATCATCTTTCCAGCTTGAATTTCAATGATGCATTGGGGCAACGATTTTGTGAGAAACATCTTCACCCTTAAATAAAGATTTTCTTAATTCCTTACCTGTGTGCTAATTAGATATCACCTTGTTTTCGCATTAAACAGACTTCCACATGAGAAAGCAGCAAGGATGCAGTGGCGTTAATGTTTCCTGGTGTCAACCTGTATTATTTCAGTAGACATTGAAATGAGGATGCATCTTGCTGCCTTTCCAATGAAGCAAGTTTAATTTAGTAATAGGTGAAAAACCATCCCTACAAAGGTGTTAATCAGAGACTTTGCTTTGTGGACACTTTTCAGAGAACAAATTTGTTAGCATAAAAATAAAGCCAGAAAATGAAGAGCTGTTTAATCACTCAATTGGATTTTTCTGCCAGCATATTTCTTTTTCTCTGCAACCCACTGCTAAATTGTGCTTCCTAGCTGTTTTTATAAAATCACTGAATCAAATCTAACTCTGATTACATCAGAGAAGGCCAGGTACCCTACACCATAACAGGGGGTTTGAAATTTTGACTTGTCTACTTAAAGATCACCAAAATCTGATAACAAGGTCAATTACGTACCTGGGTGGGATTGAACCACCAACCTTTTGGTTAATAGCCGTACACACTAACTAATTGCGCCACAGAGACACATTGCAAAAGTATATACTGACAAGGGCTAATAAGCATACATCTAGAACGTTTCCTAGAAAAACATTAAAAAATAAATAATCTGGAGAGTTTTTGTAAGATGTTTCTTCCATCAACCAACGAATAAACACATTGGTACTTTCCCATGATGAGTGAGTGCTTCAGGATCTCTTGCACTTACATGTGCAGCAGAGTACAGCAATAGAAGCATGCTGGGCCCATAACCCAGAGGAAGGCAGATTGAAACTATCCTCTGCTATATGCATTTTTTTTTGTTAATTAAAGTAATCCAAAACTGGGATTGATATTTTGGCTCTTTTATTTTTACTTAAAGTACAATAATTTTTACCATTTTAATTTGTTTTAATAGTATATTGACAGTATTGTTTTCTTTCAAAAATCCACTTCATTTTCTTTACCCTATTATTAAAATGGTAATTGACAAAAATAAACTACATTGTCACCAGAAGAGCAATACAAAATGTACAAGTGATATATTAAAATCATCTTTCCAGCTTGAATTTCAATGATGCATTGGGGCAACGATTTTGTGAGAAACATCTTCACCCTTAAATAAAGATTTTCTTAATTCCTTACCTGTGTGCTAATTAGATATCACCTTGTTTTCACATTAAACAGACTTCCACATGAGAAAGCAGCAAGGATGCAGTGGCGTTAATGTTTCCTGGTGTCAACCTGTATTATTTCAGTAGACATTGAAATGAGGATGCATCTTGCTGCCTTTCCAATGAAGCAAGTTTAATTTAGTAATAGGTGAAAAACCATCCCTACAAAGGTGTTAATCAGAGACTTTGCTTTGTGGACACTTTTCAGAGAACAAATTTGTTAGCATAAAAATAAAGCCAGAAAATGAAGAGCTGTTTAATCACTCAATTGGATTTTTCTGCCAGCATATTTCTTTTTCTCTGCAACCCACTGCTAAATTGTGCTTCCTAGCTGTTTTTATAAAATCACTGAATCAAATCTAACTCTGATTACATCAGAGAAGGCCAGGTACCCTACACAATAAGAGGGGGTTTGAAATTTTGACTTGTCTACTTAAATATCACCAAAATCAGATCACAAGGTCAATTACGTCCCTGGGTGGGATTGAACCACCAACCTTTTGGTTAATAGTCGAACACACTAACCGATCGCGCCACAGAGACACTTTGCAATAAGTACATACTGACAAAGGCTAATAAGCATACATCTAGAACGTTTCCTAGAAAAACATTAAAAAATAAATAATCTGGAGAGTTTTTGTAAGATGTTTCTTCCATCAACCAACGAATAAACACATTGGTACTTTCCCATGATGAGTGAGTGCTTCAGGATCTCTTGCACTTACATGTGCAGCAGAGTACTGCAATGGAAGCATGCTGGACCCATAACCCAGAGGTAGGCAGATTGAAACTATCCTTTGCTATATGCATTTTTTTTTTGTTAATTTAAGTAATCAAAACTGGGATTGATATTTTTGCTCTTTTATTTTTACTTAAAGTACAATAACTTTTACCATTTTAATTTGTTTTAATAGTATATTGACAGTATAGTTTTCTTTCAAAAATCCACTTAATTTTCTTTACCCTATTATTAAAATGGTAATTGACAAAAAAAACTACATTGTCACCAGAAGAGCAATACAAAATGTACAAGTGATATATTAAAATCATCTTTCCAGCTTGAATTTCAATGATGCATTGGGGCAACAATTTTGTGAGAAACATCTTCACCCTTAAATAAAGATTTTCGTAATTCCTTACCTGTGTGCTAATTAGATATCACCTTGTTTTCACATTAAACAGACTTCCACATGAGAAAGCAGCAAGGATGCAGTGGCGTTAATGTTTCCTGGTTTCAACCTGTATTATTTCAGTAGACATTGAAATGAGGATGCATCTTGCTGCCTTTCCAATGAAGCAAGTTTAATTTAGTAATAGGTGAAAAACCATCCCTACAAAGGTGTTAATCAGAGACTTGGCTTTGTGGACACTTTTCAGAGAACAAATTTGTTAGCATAAAAATAAAGCCAGAAAATGAAGAGCTGTTTAATCACGCAATTTGATTTTTTTGCCAGCATATTTCTTTTTCTCTGCAACCCACTGCTAAATTGTGCTTCCTAGATGTTTTTATAAAATCATTGAATCAAATCTAACTCTGATTACATCAGATAAGGCCAGGTACCCTACACAATAACAGGGGGTATGAAATTTGACTTGTCTACTTAAAGATCACCAAAATCTGATAACAAGGTCAATTACTTCCCTGGGTGGGATTGAACCACCAACCTTTTGGTTAATAGCCGTATACACTAACTGATTGCGCCACAGAGACACTTTGCAAAAGTACATACTGACAAATGCTAATAAGCATTCATCTAAAACGTTTCCTAGAAAAACTTAAAAAAAGTCAATAATCTGGAGAGTTTTTGTAAGATGTTTCTTCTATCAACCAACGAAGAAACACATTGGTACTTTCCCATGATGAGTGAGTGCTTCAGGATCTCTTGCACTTACATGTGCAGCAGAGTACAGCAATGGAAGCATGCTGGGCCCATAACCCAGAGGTAGGCAGATTGAAACTATCCTTTGCTATATGCTTTTTTTTTTGTTAATTAAAGTAATCCAAAACTGGGATTGATATTTTGGCTCTTTTATTTTTACTTAAAGTACAATAACTTTTACCATTTTAATTTGTTTTAATAGTATATTGACAGTATTGTTTTCTTTCAAAAATCCACTTAATTTTCTTTACCCTATTATTAAAATGGTAATTGACAAAAACAAACTACATTGTCACCAGAAGAGCAATACAAAATGTACAAGTGATATATTAAAATCATCTTTCCAGCTTGAATTTCAATGATGCATTGGGGCAACGATTTTGTGAGAAACATCTTCACCCTTAAATAAAGATTTTCTTAATTCCTTACCTGTGTGCTAATTAGATATCACCTTGTTTTCGCATTAAACAGACTTCCACATGAGAAAGCAGCAAGGATGCAGTGGCGTTAATGTTTCCTGGTGTCAACCTGTATTATTTCAGTAGACATTGAAATGAGGATGCATCTTGCTGCCTTTCCAATGAAGCAAGTTTAATTTAGTAATAGGTGAAAAACCATCCCTACAAAGGTGTTAATCAGAGACTTTGCTTTGTGGACACTTTTCAGAGAACAAATTTGTTAGCATAAAAATAAAGCCAGAAAATGAAGAGCTGTTTAATCACTCAATTGGATTTTTCTGCCAGCATATTTCTTTTTCTCTGCAACCCACTGCTAAATTGTGCTTCCTAGCTGTTTTTATAAAATCACTGAATCAAATCTAACTCTGATTACATCAGAGAAGGCCAGGTACCCTACACCATAACAGGGGGTTTGAAATTTTGACTTGTCTACTTAAAGATCACCAAAATCTGATAACAAGGTCAATTACGTACCTGGGTGGGATTGAACCACCAACCTTTTGGTTAATAGCCGTACACACTAACTAATTGCGCCACAGAGACACATTGCAAAAGTATATACTGACAAGGGCTAATAAGCATTCATCTAAAACGTTTCCTAGAAAAACTTTAAAAAGTCAATAATCTGGAGAGTTTTTGTAAGATGTTTCTTCCATCAACCAACGAAGAAACACATTGGTACTTTCCCATGATGAGTGAGTGCTTCAGGATCTCTTGCACTTACATGTGCAGCAGAGTACAGCAATGGAAGCATGCTGGGCCCATAACCCAGAGGTAGGCAGATTGAAACTATCCTTTGCTATATGCTTTTTTTTTGTTAATTAAAGTAATCCAAAACTGGGATTGATATTTTGGCTCTTTTATTTTTACTTAAAGTACAATAACTTTTACCATTTTAATTTGTTTTAATAGTATATTGACAGTATTGTTTTCTTTCAAAAATCCACTTAATTTTCTTTACCCTATTATTAAAATGGTAATTGACAAAAACAAACTACATTGTCACCAGAAGAGCAATACAAAATGTACAAGTGATATATTAAAATCATCTTTCCAGCTTGAATTTCAATGATGCATTGGGGCAACGATTTTGTGAGAAACATCTTCACCCTTAAATAAAGATTTTCTTAATTCCTTACCTGTGTGCTAATTAGATATCACCTTGTTTTCACATTAAACAGACTTCCACATGAGAAAGCAGCAAGGATGCAGTGGCGTTAATGTTTCCTGGTGTCAACCTGTATTATTTCAGTAGACATTGAAATGAGGATGCATCTTGCTGCCTTTCCAATGAAGCAAGTTTAATTTAGTAATAGGTGAAAAACCATCCTTACAAAGGTGTTAATCAGAGACTTGGCTTTGTGGACACTTTTCAGAGAACAAATTTGTTAGCATAAAAATAAAGCCAGAAAATGAAGAGCTGTTTAATCACTCAATTGGATTTTTCTGCCAGCATATTTTTTTTCTCTGTAACCCACTGCTAAATTGTGCTTCCTAGCTGTTTTTTATAAAATCACTGAATCAAATCTAACTCTGATTACATCAGAGAAGGCCAGGTAACCTACACAATAAGAGGGGGTTTGAAATTTTGACTTGTCTACTTAAATATCACCAAAATCTGATCACAAGGTCAATTACGTCCCTGGGTGGGATTGAACCACCAACCTTTTGGTTAATAGTCGAACACACTAACCGATCGCGCCACAGAGACACTTTGCAAAAAGTACATACTGACAAAGGCTAATAAGCATACATCTAGAACGTTTCCTAGAAAAACATTAAAAAATAAATAATCTGGAGAGTTTTTGTAAGATGTTTCTTCCATCAACCAACGAATAAACACATTGGTACTTTCCCATGATGAGTGAGTGCTTCAGGATCTCTTGCACTTACATGTGCAGCAGAGTACAGCAATGGAAGCATGCTGGGCTCATAACCCAGAGGTAGGCAGATTGAAACTATCCTCTGCTGTATGCTTTTTTTTTTTAATTAAAGTAATCCAAAACTGGGATTGATATTTTGGCTCTTTTATTTTTACTTAAAGTACAATAACTTTTACCATTTTAATTTGTTTTAATAGTATATTGACAGTATAGTTTTCTTTCAAAAATCCACTTAATTTTCTTTACCCTATTATTAAAATGGTAATTGACAAAAAAAACTACATTGTCACCAGAAGAGCAATACAAAATGTACAAGTGATATATTAAAATCATCTTTCCAGCTTGAATTTCAATGATGCATTGGGGCAACAATTTTGTGAGAAACATCTTCACCCTTAAATAAAGATTTTCGTAATTCCTTACCTGTGTGCTAATTAGATATCACCTTGTTTTCACATTAAACAGACTTCCACATGAGAAAGCAGCAAGGATGCAGTGGCGTTAATGTTTCCTGGTTTCAACCTGTATTATTTCAGTAGACATTGAAATGAGGATGCATCTTGCTGCCTTTCCAATGAAGCAAGTTTAATTTAGTAATAGGTGAAAAACCATCACTACAAAGGTGTTAATCAGAGACTTGGCTTTGTGGACACTTTTCAGAGAACAAATTTGTTAGCATAAAAATAAAGCCAGAAAATGAAGAGCTGTTTAATCACGCAATTTGATTTTTTTGCCAGCATATTTCTTTTTCTCTGCAACCCACTGCTAAATTGTGCTTCCTAGATGTTTTTATAAAATCATTGAATCAAATCTAACTCTGATTACATCAGAGAAGGCCAGGTACCCTACACAATAACAGGGGGTATGAAATTTGACTTGTCTACTTAAAGATCACCAAAATCTGATAACAAGGTCAATTACGTCCCTGGGTGGGATTGAACCACCAACCTTTTGGTTAATAGCCGTACACACTAACTGATTGCGCCACAGAGACACTTTGCAAAAGTACATACTGACAAATGCTAATAAGCATTCATCTAAAACGTTTCCTAGAAAAACTTAAAAAAGTCAATAATCTGGAGAGTTTTTGTAAGATGTTTCTTCTATCAACCAACGAAGAAACACATTGGTACTTTCCCATGATGAGTGAGTGCTTCAGGATCTCTTGCACTTACATGTGCAGCAGAGTACAGCAATGGAAGCATGCTGGGCCCATAACCCAGAGGTAGGCAGATTGAAACTATCCTCTGCTATATGCATTTTTTTTTGTTAATTAAAGTAATCCAAAACTGGGATTGATATTTTGGCTCTTTTATTTTTACTTAAAGTACAATAACTTTTACCATTTTAATTTGTTTTAATAGTATATTGACAGTATTGTTTTCGTTCAAAAATCCACTTCATTTTCTTTACCCTATTATTAAAATGGTAATTGACAAAAACAAACTACATTGTCACCAGAAGAGCAATACAAAATGTACAAGTGATATATTAAAATCATCTTTCCAGCTTGAATTTCAATGATGCATTGGGGCAACGATTTTGTGAGAAACATCTTCACCCTTAAATAAAGATTTTCTTAATTCCTTACCTGTGTGCTAATTAGATATCACCTTGTTTTCACATTAAACAGACTTCCACATAAGAAAGCAGCAAGGATGCAGTGGCGTTAATGTTTCCTGGTGTAAACCTGTATTATTTCAGTAGACATTGAAATGAGGATGCATCTTGCTGCCTTTCCAATGAAGCAAGTTTAATTTAGTAATAGGTGAAAAACCATCCCTACAAAGGTGTTAATCAGAGACTTTGCTTTGTGGACACTTTTCAGAGAACAAATTTGTTAGCATAAAAATAAAGCCAGAAAATGAAGAGCTGTTTAATCACTCAATTGGATTTTTCTGCCAGCATATTTCTTTTTCTCTGCAACCCACTGCTAAATTGTGCTTCCTAGCTATTTTTATAAAATCACTGAATCAAATCTAACTCTGATTACATCAGAGAAGGCCAGGTACCCTACACCATTACAGGGGGTTTGAAATTTTGACTTGTCTACTTAAAGATCACCAAAATCTGATAACAAGGTCAATTACGTACCTGGGTGGGATTGAACCACCAACCTTTTGGTTAATAGCCGTACACACTAACTAATTGCGCCACAGAGACACATTGCAAAAGTATATACTGACAAGGGCTAATAAGCATTCATCTAAAACGTTTCCTAGAAAAACTTTAAAAAGTCAATAATCTGGAGAGTTTTTGTAAGATGTTTCTTCCATCAACCAACGAAGAAACACATTGGTACTTTCCCATGATGAGTGAGTGCTTCAGGATCTCTTGCACTTACATGTGCAGCAGAGTACAGCAATGGAAGCATGCTGGGCCCATAACCCAGAGGTAGGCAGATTGAAACTATCCTTTGCTATATGCTTTTTTTTTGTTAATTAAAGTAATCCAAAACTGGGATTGATATTTTGGCTCTTTTATTTCTACTTAAAGTACAATAACTTTTACCATTTTAATTTGTTTTAATAGTATATTGACAGTATTGTTTTCTTTCAAAAATCCACTTAAGTTTCTTTACCCTATTATTAAAATGGTAATTGACAAAAACAAACTACATTGTCACCAGAAGAGCAATACAAAATGTACAAGTGATATATTAAAATCATCTTTCCAGCTTGAATTTCAATGATGCATTGGGGCAACGATTTTGTGAGAAACATCTTCACCCTTAAATAAAGATTTTTTTAATTCCTTACCTGTGTGATAATTAGATATCACCTTGTTTTCGCATTAAACAGACTTCCACATGAGAAAGCAGCAAGGATGCAGTGGCGTTAATGTTTCCTGGTGTCAACTTGTATTATTTCAGTAGACATTGAAATGAGGATGCATCTTGCTGCCTTTCCAATGAAGCAAGTTTAATTTAGTAATAGGTGAAAAACCATCCCTACAAAGGTGTTAATCAGAGACTTGGCTTTGTGGACACTTTTCAGAGAACAAATTTGTTAGCATAAAAATAAAGCCAGAAAATGAAGAGCTGTTTAATCACTCAATTGGATTTTTTTTGCCAGCATATTTTTTTTCTCTGCAACCCACTGCTAAATTGTGCTTCCTAGCTGTTTTTTATAAAATCACTGAATCAAATCTAACTCTGATTACATCAGAGAAGGCCAGGTACCCTACACAATAAGAGGGGGTTTGAAATTTTGACTTGTCTACTTAAATATCACCAAAATCTGATCACAAGGTCAATTACGTCCCTGGGTGGGATTGAACCACCAACCTTTTGGTTAATAGTCGAACACACTAACCGATCGCGCCACAGAGACACTTTGCAAAAAGTACATACTGACAAAGGCTAATAAGCATACATCTAGAACGTTTCCTAGAAAAACATTAAAAAATAAATAATCTGGAGAGTTTTTGTAAGATGTTTCTTCCATCAACCAACGAATAAACACATTGGTACTTTCCCATGATGAGTGAGTGCTTCAGGATCTCTTGCACTTACATGTGCAGCAGAGTACAGCAATGGAAGCATGCTGGGCCCATAACCCAGAGGTAGGCAGATTGAAACTATCCTCTGCTATATGCATTTTTTTTTGTTAATTAAAGTAATCCAAAACTGGGATTGATATTTTGGCTCTTTTATTTTTACTTAAAGTACAATAACTTTTACCATTTTAATTTGTTTTAATAGTATATTGACAGTATTGTTTTCTTTCAAAAATCCACTTCATTTTCTTTACCCTATTATTAAAATGGTAATTTACAAAAATAAACTACATTGTCACCAGAAGAGCAATACAAAATGTACAAGTGATATATTAAAATCATCTTTCCAGCTTGAATTTCAATGATGCATTGGGGCAACGATTTTGTGAGAAACATCTTCACCCTTAAATAAAGATTTTCTTAATTCCTTACCTGTGTGCTAATTAGATATCACCTTGTTTTCACATTAAACAGACTTCCACATGAGAAAGCAGCAAGGATGCAGTGGCGTTAATGTTTCCTGGTGTCAACCTGTATTATTTCAGTAGACATTGAAATGAGGATGCATCTTGCTGCCTTTCCAATGAAGCAAGTTTAATTTAGTAATAGGTGAAAAACCATCCCTACAAAGGTGTTAATCAGAGACTTTGCTTTGTGGACACTTTTCAGAGAACAAATTTGTTAGCATAAAAATAAAGCCAGAAAATGAAGAGCTGTTTAATCACTCAATTGGATTTTTCTGCCAGCATATTTCTTTTTCTCTGCAACCCACTGCTAAATTGTGCTTCCTAGCTGTTTTTATAAAATCACTGAATCAAATCTAACTCTGATTACATCAGAGAAGGCCAGGTACCCTACACAATAAGAGGGGGTTTGAAATTTTGACTTGTCTACTTAAATATCACCAAAATCTGATCACAAGGTCAATTGCGTCCCTGGGTGGGATTGAACCACCAACCTTTTGGTTAATAGTCGAACACACTAACCGATCGCGCCACAGAGACACTTTGCAAAAAGTACGTACTGACAAAGGCTAATAAGCATACATCTAGAACGTTTCCTAGAAAAACATTAAAAAATAAATAATCTGGAGAGTTTTTGTAAGATGTTTCTTCCATCAACCAACGAATAAACACATTGGTACTTTCCCATGATGAGTGAGTGCTTCAGGATCTCTTGCACTTACATGTGCAGCAGAGTACTGCAATGGAAGCATGCTGGACCCATAACCCAGAGGTAGGCAGATTGAAACTATCCTTTGCTATATGCATTTTTTTTTGTTAATTTAAGTAATCAAAACTGGGATTGATATTTTTGCTCTTTTATTTTTACTTAAAGTACAATAACTTTTACCATTTTAATTTGTTTTAATAGTATATTGACAGTATAGTTTTCTTTCAAAAATCCACTTAATTTTCTTTACCCTATTATTAAAATGGTAATTGACAAAAAAAACTACATTGTCACCAGAAGAGCAATACAAAATGTACAAGTGATATATTAAAATCATCTTTCCAGCTTGAATTTCAATGATGCATTGGGGCAACAATTTTGTGAGAAACATCTTCACCCTTAAATAAAGATTTTCGTAATTCCTTACCTGTGTGCTAATTAGATATCACCTTGTTTTCACATTAAACAGACTTCCACATGAGAAAGCAGCAAGGATGCAGTGGCGTTAATGTTTCCTGGTTTCAACCTGTATTATTTCAGTAGACATTGAAATGAGGATGCATCTTGCTGCCTTTCCAATGAAGCAAGTTTAATTTAGTAATAGGTGAAAAACCATCCCTACAAAGGTGTTAATCAGAGACTTGGCTTTGTGTACACTTTTCAGAGAACAAATTTGTTAGCATAAAAATAAAGCCAGAAAATGAAGAGCTGTTTAATCACTCAATTGGATTTTTTTTGCCAGCATATTTTTTTTCTCTGCAACCCACTGCTAAATTGTGCTTCCTAGCTGTTTTTTATAAAATCACTGAATCAAATCTAACTCTGATTACATCAGAGAAGGCCAGGTACCCTACACAATAAGAGGGGGTTTGAAATTTTGACTTGTCTACTTAAATATCACCAAAATCTGATCACAAGGTCAATTACGTCCCTGGGTGGGATTGAACCACCAACCTTTTGGTTAATAGTCGAACACACTAACCGATCGCGCCACAGAGACACTTTGCAAAAAGTACATACTGACAAAGGCTAATAAGCATACATCTAGAACGTTTCCTAGAAAAACATTAAAAAATAAATAATCTGGAGAGTTTTTGTAAGATGTTTCTTCCATCAACCAACGAATAAACACATTGGTACTTTCCCATGATGAGTGAGTGCTTCAGGATCTCTTGCACTTACATGTGCAGCAGAGTACAGCAATGGAAGCATGCTGGGCCCATAACCCAGAGGAAGGCAGATTGAAACTATCCTCTGCTATATGCATTTTTTTTTGTTAATTAAAGTAATCCAAAACTGGGATTGATATTTTGGCTCTTTTATTTTTACTTAAAGTACAATAACTTTTACCATTTTAATTTGTTTTAATAGTATATTGACAGTATTGTTTTCTTTCAAAAATCCACTTCATTTTCTTTACCCTATTATTAAAATGGTAATTGACAAAAATAAACTACATTGTCACCAGAAGAGCAATACAAAATGTACAAGTGATATATTAAAATCATCTTTCCAGCTTGAATTTCAATGATGCATTGGGGCAACGATTTTGTGAGAAACATCTTCACCCTTAAATAAAGATTTTCTTAATTCCTTACCTGTGTGCTAATTAGATATCACCTTGTTTTCACATTAAACAGACTTCCACATGAGAAAGCAGCAAGGATGCAGTGGCGTTAATGTTTCCTGGTGTCAACCTGTATTATTTCAGTAGACATTGAAATGAGGATGCATCTTGCTGCCTTTCCAATGAAGCAAGTTTAATTTAGTAATAGGTGAAAAACCATCCCTACAAAGGTGTTAATCAGAGACTTTGCTTTGTGGACACTTTTCAGAGAACAAATTTGTTAGCATAAAAATAAAGCCAGAAAATGAAGAGCTGTTTAATCACTCAATTGGATTTTTCTGCCAGCATATTTCTTTTTCTCTGCAACCCACTGCTAAATTGTGCTTCCTAGCTGTTTTTATAAAATCACTGAATCAAATCTAACTCTGATTACATCAGAGAAGGCCAGGTACCCTACACAATAAGAGGGGGTTTGAAATTTTGACTTGTCTACTTAAATATCACCAAAATCTGATCACAAGGTCAATTACGTCCCTGGGTGGGATTGAACCACCAACCTTTTGGTTAATAGTCGAACACACTAACCGATCGCGCCACAGAGACACTTTGCAATAAGTACATACTGACAAAGGCTAATAAGCATACATCTAGAACGTTTCCTAGAAAAACATTAAAAAATAAATAATCTGGAGAGTTTTTGTAAGATGTTTCTTCCATCAACCAACGAATAAACACATTGGTACTTTCCCATGATGAGTGAGTGCTTCAGGATCTCTTGCACTTACATGTGCAGCAGAGTACTGCAATGGAAGCATGCTGGACCCATAACCCAGAGGTAGGCAGATTGAAACTATCCTTTGCTATATGCATTTTTTTTTTGTTAATTTAAGTAATCAAAACTGGGATTGATATTTTTGCTCTTTTATTTTTACTTAAAGTACAATAACTTTTACCATTTTAATTTGTTTTAATAGTATATTGACAGTATAGTTTTCTTTCAAAAATCCACTTAATTTTCTTTACCCTATTATTAAAATGGTAATTGACAAAAAAAACTACATTGTCACCAGAAGAGCAATACAAAATGTACAAGTGATATATTAAAATCATCTTTCCAGCTTGAATTTCAATGATGCATTGGGGCAACAATTTTGTGAGAAACATCTTCACCCTTAAATAAAGATTTTCGTAATTCCTTACCTGTGTGCTAATTAGATATCACCTTGTTTTCACATTAAACAGACTTCCACATGAGAAAGCAGCAAGGATGCAGTGGCGTTAATGTTTCCTGGTTTCAACCTGTATTATTTCAGTAGACATTGAAATGAGGATGCATCTTGCTGCCTTTCCAATGAAGCAAGTTTAATTTAGTAATAGGTGAAAAACCATCCCTACAAAGGTGTTAATCAGAGACTTGGCTTTGTGGACACTTTTCAGAGAACAAATTTGTTAGCATAAAAATAAAGCCAGAAAATGAAGAGCTGTTTAATCACGCAATTTGATTTTTTTGCCAGCATATTTCTTTTTCTCTGCAACCCACTGCTAAATTGTGCTTCCTAGATGTTTTTATAAAATCATTGAATCAAATCTAACTCTGATTACATCAGATAAGGCCAGGTACCCTACACAATAACAGGGGGTATGAAATTTGACTTGTCTACTTAAAGATCACCAAAATCTGATAACAAGGTCAATTACTTCCCTGGGTGGGATTGAACCACCAACCTTTTGGTTAATAGCCGTATACACTAACTGATTGCGCCACAGAGACACTTTGCAAAAGTACATACTGACAAATGCTAATAAGCATTCATCTAAAACGTTTCCTAGAAAAACTTAAAAAAAGTCAATAATCTGGAGAGTTTTTGTAAGATGTTTCTTCTATCAACCAACGAAGAAACACATTGGTACTTTCCCATGATGAGTGAGTGCTTCAGGATCTCTTGCACTTACATGTGCAGCAGAGTACAGCAATGGAAGCATGCTGGGCCCATAACCCAGAGGTAGGCAGATTGAAACTATCCTTTGCTATATGCTTTTTTTTTTGTTAATTAAAGTAATCCAAAACTGGGATTGATATTTTGGCTCTTTTATTTTTACTTAAAGTACAATAACTTTTACCATTTTAATTTGTTTTAATAGTATATTGACAGTATTGTTTTCTTTCAAAAATCCACTTAATTTTCTTTACCCTATTATTAAAATGGTAATTGACAAAAACAAACTACATTGTCACCAGAAGAGCAATACAAAATGTACAAGTGATATATTAAAATCATCTTTCCAGCTTGAATTTCAATGATGCATTGGGGCAACGATTTTGTGAGAAACATCTTCACCCTTAAATAAAGATTTTCTTAATTCCTTACCTGTGTGCTAATTAGATATCACCTTGTTTTCGCATTAAACAGACTTCCACATGAGAAAGCAGCAAGGATGCAGTGGCGTTAATGTTTCCTGGTGTCAACCTGTATTATTTCAGTAGACATTGAAATGAGGATGCATCTTGCTGCCTTTCCAATGAAGCAAGTTTAATTTAGTAATAGGTGAAAAACCATCCCTACAAAGGTGTTAATCAGAGACTTTGCTTTGTGGACACTTTTCAGAGAACAAATTTGTTAGCATAAAAATAAAGCCAGAAAATGAAGAGCTGTTTAATCACTCAATTGGATTTTTCTGCCAGCATATTTCTTTTTCTCTGCAACCCACTGCTAAATTGTGCTTCCTAGCTGTTTTTATAAAATCACTGAATCAAATCTAACTCTGATTACATCAGAGAAGGCCAGGTACCCTACACCATAACAGGGGGTTTGAAATTTTGACTTGTCTACTTAAAGATCACCAAAATCTGATAACAAGGTCAATTACGTACCTGGGTGGGATTGAACCACCAACCTTTTGGTTAATAGCCGTACACACTAACTAATTGCGCCACAGAGACACATTGCAAAAGTATATACTGACAAGGGCTAATAAGCATTCATCTAAAACGTTTCCTAGAAAAACTTTAAAAAGTCAATAATCTGGAGAGTTTTTGTAAGATGTTTCTTCCATCAACCAACGAAGAAACACATTGGTACTTTCCCATGATGAGTGAGTGCTTCAGGATCTCTTGCACTTACATGTGCAGCAGAGTACAGCAATGGAAGCATGCTGGGCCCATAACCCAGAGGTAGGCAGATTGAAACTATCCTTTGCTATATGCTTTTTTTTTGTTAATTAAAGTAATCCAAAACTGGGATTGATATTTTGGCTCTTTTATTTTTACTTAAAGTACAATAACTTTTACCATTTTAATTTGTTTTAATAGTATATTGACAGTATTGTTTTCTTTCAAAAATCCACTTAATTTTCTTTACCCTATTATTAAAATGGTAATTGACAAAAACAAACTACATTGTCACCAGAAGAGCAATACAAAATGTACAAGTGATATATTAAAATCATCTTTCCAGCTTGAATTTCAATGATGCATTGGGGCAACGATTTTGTGAGAAACATCTTCACCCTTAAATAAAGATTTTCTTAATTCCTTACCTGTGTGCTAATTAGATATCACCTTGTTTTCACATTAAACAGACTTCCACATGAGAAAGCAGCAAGGATGCAGTGGCGTTAATGTTTCCTGGTGTCAACCTGTATTATTTCAGTAGACATTGAAATGAGGATGCATCTTGCTGCCTTTCCAATGAAGCAAGTTTAATTTAGTAATAGGTGAAAAACCATCCTTACAAAGGTGTTAATCAGAGACTTGGCTTTGTGGACACTTTTCAGAGAACAAATTTGTTAGCATAAAAATAAAGCCAGAAAATGAAGAGCTGTTTAATCACTCAATTGGATTTTTCTGCCAGCATATTTTTTTTCTCTGTAACCCACTGCTAAATTGTGCTTCCTAGCTGTTTTTTATAAAATCACTGAATCAAATCTAACTCTGATTACATCAGAGAAGGCCAGGTAGCCTACACAATAAGAGGGGGTTTGAAATTTTGACTTGTCTACTTAAATATCACCAAAATCTGATCACAAGGTCAATTACGTCCCTGGGTGGGATTGAACCACCAACCTTTTGGTTAATAATCGAACACACTAACCGATCGCGCCACAGAGACACTTTGCAAAAAGTACATACTGACAAAGGCTAATAAGCATACATCTAGAACGTTTCCTAGAAAAACATTAAAAAATAAATAATCTGGAGAGTTTTTGTAAGATGTTTCTTCCATCAACCAACGAATAAACACATTGGTACTTTCCCATGATGAGTGAGTGCTTCAGGATCTCTTGCACTTACATGTGCAGCAGAGTACAGCAATGGAAGCATGCTGGGCTCATAACCCAGAGGTAGGCAGATTGAAACTATCCTCTGCTGTATGCTTTTTTTTTTTAATTAAAGTAATCCAAAACTGGGATTGATATTTTGGCTCTTTTATTTTTACTTAAAGTACAATAACTTTTACCATTTTAATTTGTTTTAATAGTATATTGACAGTATAGTTTTCTTTCAAAAATCCACTTAATTTTCTTTACCCTATTATTAAAATGGTAATTGACAAAAAAAACTACATTGTCACCAGAAGAGCAATACAAAATGTACAAGTGATATATTAAAATCATCTTTCCAGCTTGAATTTCAATGATGCATTGGGGCAACAATTTTGTGAGAAACATCTTCACCCTTAAATAAAGATTTTCGTAATTCCTTACCTGTGTGCTAATTAGATATCACCTTGTTTTCACATTAAACAGACTTCCACATGAGAAAGCAGCAAGGATGCAGTGGCGTTAATGTTTCCTGGTTTCAACCTGTATTATTTCAGTAGACATTGAAATGAGGATGCATCTTGCTGCCTTTCCAATGAAGCAAGTTTAATTTAGTAATAGGTGAAAAACCATCCCTACAAAGGTGTTAATCAGAGACTTGGCTTTGTGGACACTTTTCAGAGAACAAATTTGTTAGCATAAAAATAAAGCCAGAAAATGAAGAGCTGTTTAATCACGCAATTTGATTTTTTTGCCAGCATATTTCTTTTTCTCTGCAACCCACTGCTAAATTGTGCTTCCTAGATGTTTTTATAAAATCATTGAATCAAATCTAACTCTGATTACATCAGAGAAGGCCAGGTACCCTACACAATAACAGGGGGTATGAAATTTGACTTGTCTACTTAAAGATCACCAAAATCTGATAACAAGGTCAATTACGTCACTGGGTGGGATTGAACCACCAACCTTTTGGTTAATAGCCGTACACACTAACTGATTGCGCCACAGAGACACATTGCAAAAGTATATACTGACAAGGGCTAATAAGCATTCATCTAAAACGTTTCCTAGAAAAACTTTAAAAAGTCAATAATCTGGAGAGTTTTTGTAAGATGTTTCTTCCATCAACCAACGAAGAAACACATTGGTACTTTCCCATGATGAGTGAGTGCTTCAGGATCTCTTGCACTTACATGTGCAGCAGAGTACAGCAATGGAAGCATGCTGGGCCCATAACCCAGAGGTAGGCAGATTGAAACTATCCTTTGCTATATGCTTTTTTTTTGTTAATTAAAGTAATCCAAAACTGGGATTGATATTTTGGCTCTTTTATTTTTACTTAAAGTACAATAACTTTTACCATTTTAATTTGTTTTAATAGTATATTGACAGTATTGTTTTCTTTCAAAAATCCACTTAATTTTCTTTACCCTATTATTAAAATGGTAATTGACAAAAACAAACTACATTGTCACCAGAAGAGCAATACAAAATGTACAAGTGATATATTAAAATCATCTTTCCAGCTTGAATTTCAATGATGCATTGGGGCAACGATTTTGTGAGAAACATCTTCACCCTTAAATAAAGATTTTCTTAATTCCTTACCTGTGTGATAATTAGATATCACCTTGTTTTCGCATTAAACAGACTTCCACATGAGAAAGCAGCAAGGATGCAGTGGCGTTAATGTTTCCTGGTGTCAACTTGTATTATTTCAGTAGACATTGAAATGAGGATGCATCTTGCTGCCTTTCCAATGAAGCAAGTTTAATTTAGTAATAGGTGAAAAACCATCCTTACAAAGGTGTTAATCAGAGACTTGGCTTTGTGGACACTTTTCAGAGAACAAATTTGTTAGCATAAAAATAAAGCCAGAAAATGAAGAGCTGTTTAATCACTCAATTGGATTTTTCTGCCAGCATATTTTTTTTCTCTGCAAACCACTGCTAAATTGTGCTTCCTAGCTGTTTTTATAAAATCAATGAATCAAATCTAACTCTGATTACATCAGAGAAGGCTAGGTACCCTACACCATAAGAAGGGGTTTGAAATTTTGACTTGTCTACTTAAAGATCACCAAAATCTGATAACAAGATCAATTACATCCCTGGGTGGGATTGAACCACCAACCTTTTAGTTAATAGCCGTACACACTAACTGATTGCGCCACAGAGACACTTTGCGAAAAGGCATACTGACAAAGGCTAATAAGCATTCATCTAAAACGTTTCCTAGAAAAACTTTAAAAAGTCAATAATCTGGAGAGTTTTTGTAAGATGTTTCTTCCATCAACCAACGAAGAAACACATTGGTACTTTCCCATGATGAGTGAGTGCTTCAGGATCTCTTGCACTTACATGTGCAGCAGAGTACAGCAATGGAAGCATGCTGGGCTCATAACCCAGAGGTAGGCAGATTGAAACTATCCTCTGCTGTATGCTTTTTTTTTTTAATTAAAGTAATCCAAAACTGGGATTGATATTTTGGCTCTTTTATTTTTACTTAAAGTACAATAACTTTTACCATTTTAATTTGTTTTAATAGTATATTGACAGTATTGTTTTCTTTCAAAAATCCACTTAATTTTCTTTACCCTATTATTAAAATGGTAATTGACAAAAACAAACTACATTGTCACCAGAAGAGCAATACAAAATGTACAAGTGATATATTAAAATCATCTTTCCAGCTTGAATTTCAATGATGCATTGGGGCAACGATTTTGTGAGAAACATCTTCACCCTTAAATAAAGATTTTCTTAATTCCTTACCTGTGTGCTAATTAGTTATCACCTTGTTTTCGCATTAAACAGACTTCCACATGAGAAAGCAGCAAGGATGCAGTGGCGTTAATGTTTCCTGGTGTCAACTTGTATTATTTCAGTAGACATTGAAATGAGGATGCATCTTGCTGCCTTTCCAATGAAGCAAGTTTAATTTAGTAATAGGTGAAAAACCATCCTTACAAAGGTGTTAATCAGAGACTTGGCTTTGTGGACACTTTTCAGAGAACAAATTTGTTAGCATAAAAATAAAGCCAGAAAATGAAGAGCTGTTTAATCACTCAATTGGATTTTTCTGCCAGCATATTTTTTTTCTCTGCAAACCACTGCTAAATTGTGCTTCCTAGCTGTTTTTATAAAATCAATGAATCAAATCTAACTCTGATTACATCAGAGAAGGCTAGGTACCCTACACCATAAGAAGGGGTTTGAAATTTTGACTTGTCTACTTAAAGATCACCAAAATCTGATAACAAGATCAATTACATCCCTGGGTGGGATTGAACCACCAACCTTTTAGTTAATAGCCGTACACACTAACTGATTGCGCCACAGAGACACTTTGCGAAAAGGCATACTGACAAAGGCTAATAAGCATTCATCTAAAACGTTTCCTAGAAAAACTTTAAAAAGTCAATAATCTGGAGAGTTTTTGTAAGATGTTTCTTCCATCAACCAACGAAGAAACACATTGGTACTTTCCCATGATGAGTGAGTGCTTCAGGATCTCTTGCACTTACATGTGCAGCAGAGTACAGCAATGGAAGCATGCTGGGCTCATAACCCAGAGGTAGGCAGATTGAAACTATCCTCTGCTGTATGCTTTTTTTTTTTAATTAAAGTAATCCAAAACTGGGATTGATATTTTGGCTCTTTTATTTTTACTTAAAGTACAATAACTTTTACCATTTTAATTTGTTTTAATAGTATATTGACAGTATTGTTTTCTTTCAAAAATCCACTTAATTTTCTTTACCCTATTATTAAAATGGTAATTGACAAAAACAAACTACATTGTCACCAGAAGAGCAATACAAAATGTACAAGTGATATATTAAAATCATCTTTCCAGCTTGAATTTCAATGATGCATTGGGGCAACGATTTTGTGAGAAACATCTTCACCCTTAAATAAAGATTTTCTTAATTCCTTACCTGTGTGCTAATTAGTTATCACCTTGTTTTCGCATTAAACAGACTTCCACATGAGAAAGCAGCAAGGATGCAGTGGCGTTAATGTTTCCTGGTGTCAACTTGTATTATTTCAGTAGACATTGAAATGAGGATGCATCTTGCTGCCTTTCCAATGAAGCAAGTTTAATTTAGTAATAGGTGAAAAACCATCCCTACAAAGGTGTTAATCAGAGACTTGGCTTTGTGGACACTTTTCAGAGAACAAATTTGTTAGCATAAAAATAAAGCCAGAAAATGAAGAGCTGTTTAATCACTCAATTGGATTTTTTTTTGCCAGCATATTTTTTTTCTCTGCAACCCACTGCTAAATTGTGCTTCCTAGCTGTTTTTTTATAAAATCACTGAATCAAATCTAACTCTGATTACATCAGAGAAGGCCAGGTACCCTACACAATAAGAGGGGGTTTGAAATTTTGACTTGTCTACTTAAATATCACCAAAATCTGATCACAAGGTCAATTACGTTCCTGGGTGGGATTGAACCACCAACCTTTTGGTTAATAGCCTTACACACTAACCAATTGCACCACAGAGACACTTTGCAAAAAGTACATACTGACAAAGGCTAATAAGCATTCATCAAGAACGTTTCCTAGAAAAACTTTAAAAAGTCAATAATCTGGAGAGTTTTTGTAAGATGTTTCTTCCATCAACCAATGAAGAAACACATTGGTACTTTCCCATGATGAGTGAGTGCTTCAGGATCTCTTGCACTTACATGTGCAGCAGAGTACTGCAATGGAAGCATGCTGGGCCCATAACCCAGAGATAGGCAGATTGAAACTATCCTTTGCTATATGCATTTTTTTTGTTAATTAAAGTAATCCAAAACTGGGATTGATATTTTTGCTCTTTTATTTTTACTTAAAGTACAATAACTTTTACCATTTTAATTTGTTTTAATAGTATATTGACAGTATTGTTTTCTTTCAAAAATCCACTTAATTTTCTTTACCCTATTATTAAAATGGTAATTGACAAAAACAAACTACATTGTCACCAGAAGAGCAATACAAAATGTACAAGTGATATATTAAAATCATCTTTCCAGCTTGAATTTCAATGATGCATTGGGGCAACGATTTTGTGAGAAACATCTTCACCCTTAAATAAAGATTTTCTTAATTCCTTACCTGTGTGCTAATTAGATATCACCTTGTTTTCACATTAAACAGACTTCCACATGAGAAAGCAGCAAGGATGCAGTGGCGTTAATGTTTCCTGGTGTCAACCTGTATTATTTCAGTAGACATTGAAATGAGGATGCATCTTGCTGCCTTTCCAATGAAGCAAGTTTAATTTAGTAATAGGTGAAAAACCATCCCTACAAAGGTGTTAATCAGAGACTTGGCTTTGTGGACACTTTTCAGAGAACAAATTTGTTAGCATAAAAATAAACCAGAAAATGAAGAGCTGTTTAATCACTCAATTGGATTTTTTTGCCAGCATATTTTTTTTCTCTGCAACCCACTGCTAAATTGTGCTTCCTAGCTGTTTTTTAATAAAATCACTGAATCAAATCTAACTCTGATAACATCAGAGAAGGCCGGGTACCCTACACAATAAGAGGGGGTTTGAAATTTTGACTTGTCTACTTAAATATCACCAAAATCTGATCACAAGGTCAATTACGTCCCTGGGTGGGATTGAACCACCAATCTTTTGGTTAATAGCCTTACACACTAACCAATTGCGCCACAGAGACACTTTGCAAAAGTACATACTGACAAAGGCTAATAAGCATTCATCTAGAACGTTTCCTAGAAAAACTTTAAAAAGTCAATAATCTGGAGAGTTTTTGTAAGATGTTTCTTCCATCAACCAACAAAGAAACACATTGGTACTTTCCCATGATGAGTGAGTGCTTCAGGATCTCTTGCACTTACATGTGCAGCAGAGTACTGCAATGGAAGCATGCTGGGCCCATAACCCAGAGGTAGGCAGATTGAAACTATCCTTTGCTATATGCATTTTTTTTTTTGTTAATTAAAGTAATCCAAAACTGGGATTGATATTTTGGCTCTTTTATTTTTACTTAAAGTACAATAACTTTTACCATTTTAATTTGTTTTGATAGTATATTGACAGTATTGTTTTCTTTCAAAAATCCACTTAATTTTCTTTACCCTATTATTAAAATGGTAATTGACAAAAACAAACTACATTGTCACCAGAAGAGCAATACAAAATGTACAAGTGATATATTAAAATCATCTTTCCAGCTTGAATTTCAATGATGCATTGGGGCAACGATTTTGTGAGAAACATCTTCACCCTTAAATAAAGATTTTCTTAATTCCTTACCTGTGTGCTAATTAGATATCACCTTGTTTTCACATTAAACAGACTTCCACATGAGAAAGCAGCAAGGATGCAGTGGCGTTAATGTTTCCTGGTGTCAACCTGTATTATTTCAGTAGACATTGAAATGAGGATGCATCTTGTTGCCTTTCCAATGAAGCAAGTTTAATTTAGTAATAGGTGAAAAACCATCCCTACAAAGGTGTTAATCAGAGACTTGGCTTTGTGGACACATTTCAGAGAACAAATTTGTTAGCATAAAAATAAAGCCAGAAAATGAAGAGCTGTTTAATCACTCAATTGTATTTTTTTGCCAGCATATTTTTTTTATCTGCAACCCACTGCTAAATTGTGCTTCCTAGCTGTTTTTTTTATAAAATCACTGAATCAAATCTAACTCTGATTACATCAGAGAAGGCCAGGTACCCTACACAATAAGAGGGGGTTTGAAATTTTGACTTGTCTACTTAAATATCACCAAAATCTGATCACAAGGTCAATTACATTCCTGGGTGGGATTGAACCACCAACCTTTTGGTTAATAGTCTTACACACTAACCAATTGCACCACAGAGACACTTTGCAAAAGTACATACTGACAAAGGCTAATAAGCATTCATCTAGAACGTTTCCTAGAAAAACTTTAAAAAGTCAATAATCTGGAGAGTTTTTGTAAGATGTTTCTTCCATCAACCAACGAAGAAACACATTGGTACTTTCCCATTATGAGTGAGTGCTTCAGGATCTCTTGCACTTACATGTGCAGCAGAGTACTGCAATGGAAGCATGCTGGGCCCATAACCCAGAGGTAGGCAGATTGAAACTATCCTTTGCTATATGCATTTTTTTTTGTTAATTAAAGTAATCCAAAACTGGGATTGATATTTTTGCTCTTTTATTTTTACTTAAAGTACAATAACTTTTACCATTTTAATTTGTTTTAATAGTATATTGACAGTATTGTTTTCTTTCAAAAATCCACTTAATTTTCTTTACCCTATTATTAAAATGGTAATTGACAAAAACAAACTACATTGTCACCAGAAGAGCAATACAAAATGTACAAGTGATATATTAAAATCATCTTTCCAGCTTGAATTTCAATGATGCATTGGGGCAACGATTTTGTGAGAAACATCTTCACCCTTAAAGATTTTCTTAATTCCTTACCTGTGTGCTAATTAGATATCACCTTGTTTTCACATTAAACAGACTTCCACATGAGAAAGCAGCAAGGATGCAGTGGCGTTAATGTTTCCTGGTGTCAACCTGTATTATTTCAGTAGACATTGAAATGAGGATGCATCTTGCTGCCTTTCCAATGAAGCAAGTTTAATTTAGTAATAGGTGAAAAACCATCCCTACAAAGGTGTTAATCAGAGACTTGGCTTTGTGGACACTTTTCAGAGAACAAATTTGTTAGCATAAAAATAAAGCCAGAAAATGAAGAGCTGTTTAATCACTCAATTTGATTTTTTTGCCAGCATATTTCTTTTTCTCTGCAACCCACTGCTAAATTGTGCTTCCTAGCTGTTTTAATAAAATCACTGAATCAAATCTAACTCTGATTACATCAGAGAAGGCCAGGTACCCTACACCATAACAGGGGGTTTGAAATTTTGACTTGTCTACTTAAAGATCACCAAAATCTGATCACAAGGTCAATTACGTCCCTGGGTGTGATTGAACCACCAACCTTTTGGTTAGTAGCTGTACACACTAACTGATTGCGCCACAGAGACACTTTGCAGAAGTAAATACTGACAAAGGCTAATAAGCATTCATCTAGAACGTTTCCTAGAAAAACTTTAAAAAGTCAATAATCTGGAGAGTTTTTGTAAGATGTTTCTTCCATCAACCAACGAAGAAACACATTGGTACTTTCCCATGATGAGTGAGTGCTTCAGGATCTCTTGCACTTACATGTGCAGCAGAGTACAGCAATGGAAGCATGCTGGGCCCATAACCCAGAGGTAGGCAGATTGAAACTATCCTTTGCTATATGCTTTTTTTTTGTTAATTAAAGTAATCCAAAACTGGGATTGATATTTTGGCTCTTTTATTTTTACTTAAAGTACAATAACTTTTACCATTTTAATTTGTTTTAATAGTATATTGACAGTATTGTTTTCTTTCAAAAATCCACTTAATTTTCTTTACCCTATTATTAAAATGGTAATTGACAAAAACAAACTACATTGTCACCAGAAGAGCAATACAAAATGTACAAGTGATATATTAAAATCATCTTTCCAGCTTGAATTTCAATGATGCATTGGGGCAACGATTTTGTGAGAAACATCTTCACCCTTAAATAAAGATTTTCTTAATTCCTTACCTGTGTGATAATTAGATATCACCTTGTTTTCGCATTAAACAGACTTCCACATGAGAAAGCAGCAAGGATGCAGTGGCGTTAATGTTTCCTGGTGTCAACTTGTATTATTTCAGTAGACATTGAAATGAGGATGCATCTTGCTGCCTTTCCAATGAAGCAAGTTTAATTTAGTAATAGGTGAAAAACCATCCTTACAAAGGTGTTAATCAGAGACTTTGCTTTGTGGACACTTTTCAGAGAACAAATTTGTTAGCATAAAAATAAAGCCAGAAAATGAAGAGCTGTTTAATCACTCAATTGGATTTTTCTGCCAGCATATTTTTTTTCTCTGCAAACCACTGCTAAATTGTGCTTCCTAGCTGTTTTTATAAAATCAATGAATCAAATCTAACTCTGATTACATCAGAGAAGGCCAGGTACCCTACACCATAAGAGGGGGTTTGAAATTTTGACTTGTCTACTTAAAGATCACCAAAATCTGATAACAAGATCAATTACATCCCTGGGTGGGATTGAACCACCAACCTTTTAGTTAATAGCCGTACACACTAACTGATTGCGCCACAGAGACACTTTGCGAAAGAGCATACTGACAAAGGCTAATAAGCATTCATCTAAAACGTTTCCTAGAAAAACTTTAAAAAGTCAATAATCTGGAGAGTTTTTGTAAGATGTTTCTACCATCAACCAACGAAGAAACACATTGGTACTTTCCCATGATGAGTGAGTGCTTCAGGATCTCTTGCACTTACATGTGCAGCAGAGTACAGCAATGGAAGCATGCTGGGCTCATAACCCAGAGGTAGGCAGATTGAAACTATCCTCTGCTGTATGCTTTTTTTTTTTTATTAAAGTAATCCAAAACTGGGATTGATATTTTGGCTCTTTTATTTTTACTTAAAGTACAATAACTTTTACCATTTTAATTTGTTTTAATAGTATATTGACAGTATTGTTTTCTTTCAAAAATCCACTTAATTTTCTTTACCCTATTATTAAAATGGTAATTGACAAAAACAAACTACATTGTCACCAGAAGAGCAATACAAAATGTACAAGTGATATATTAAAATCATCTTTCCAGCTTGAATTTCAATGATGCATTGGGGCAACGATTTTGTGAGAAACATCTTCACCCTTAAATAAAGATTTTCTTAATTCCTTACCTGTGTGCTAATTAGATATCACCTTGTTTTCGCATTAAACAGACTTCCACATGAGAAAGCAGCAAGGATGCAGTGGCGTTAATGTTTCCTGGTGTCAACTTGTATTATTTCAGTAGACATTGAAATGAGGATGCATCTTGCTGCCTTTCCAATGAAGCAAATTTAATTTAGTAATAGGTGAAAAACCATCCCTACACAGGTGTTAATCAGAGACTTGGCTTTGTGGACACTTTTCAGAGAACAAATTTGTTAGCATAAAAATAAAGCCAGAAAATGAAGAGCTGTTTAATCATTCAATTGGATTTTTTTTTGCCAGCATATTTTTTTTCTCTGCAACCCACTGCTAAATTGTGCTTCTTAGCTGTTTTTTATAAAATCACTGAATCAAATCTAACTCTGATTACATCAGAGAAGGCCAGGTACCCTACACAATAAGAGGGGGTTTGAAATTTTGACTTGTCTACTTAAATATCACCAAAATCTGATCACAAGGTCAATTACGTTCCTGGGTGGGATTGAACCACCAACCTTTTGGTTAATAGCCTTACACACTAACCAATTGCACCACAGAGAAAAAGTACATACTGACAAAGGCTAATAAGCATTCATCAAGAACGTTTCCTAGAAAAACTTTAAAAAGTCAATAATCTGGAGAGTTTTTGTAAGATGTTTCTTCCATCAACCAATGAAGAAACACATTGGTACTTTCCCATGATGAGTAAGTGCTTCAGGATCTCTTGCACTTACATGTGCAGCAGAGTACTGCAATGGAAGCATGCTGGGCCCATAACCCAGAGATAGGCAGATTGAAACTATCCTTTGCTATATGCATTTTTTTTGTTAATTAAACTAATCCAAAACTGGGATTGATATTTTTGCTCTTTTATTTTTACTTAAAGTACAATAACTTTTACCATTTTAATTTGTTTTAATAGTATATTGACAGTATTGTTTTCTTTCAAAAATCCACTTTATTTTCTTTACCCTATTATTAAAATGGTAATTGACAAAAACAAACTACATTGTCACCAGAAGAGCAATACAAAATGTACAAGTGATATATTAAAATCATCTTTCCAGCTTGAATTTCAATGATGCATTGGGGCAACGATTTTGTGAGAAACATCTTCACCCTTAAATAAAGATTTTCTTAATTCCTTACCTGTGTGCTAATTAGATATCACCTTGTTTTCACATTAAACAGACTTCCACATGAGAAAGCAGCAAGGATGCAGTGGCGTTAATGTTTCCTGGTGTCAACCTGTATTATTTCAGTAGACATTGAAATGAGGATGCATCTTGCTGCCTTTCCAATGAAGCAAGTTTAATTTAGTAATAGGTGAAAAACCATCCCTACAAAGGTGTTAATCAGAGACTTGGCTTTGTGGACACTTTTCAGAGAACAAATTTGTTAGCATAAAAATAAACCAGAAAATGAAGAGCTGTTTAATCACTCAATTGTATTTTTTTGCCAGCATATTTTTTTTATCTGCAACCCACTGCTAAATTGTGCTTCCTAGCTGTTTTTTTATAAAATCACTGAATCAAATCTAACTCTGATTACATCAGAGAAGGCAAGGTACCCTACACAATAAGAGGGGGTTTGAAATTTTGACTTGTCTACTTAAATATCACCAAAATCTGATCACAAGGTCAATTACATTCCTGGGTGGGATTGAACCACCAACCTTTTGGTTAACAGCCTTACACACTAACCAATTGCACCACAGAGACACTTTGCAAAAGTACATACTGACAAAGGCTAATAAGCATTAATCTAGAACGTTTCCTAGAAAAACTTTAAAAAGTCAATAATCTGGAGAGTTTTTGTAAGATGTTTCTTCCATCAACCAACGAAGAAACACATTGGTACTTTCCCATGATGAGTGAGTGCTTCAGGATCTCTTGCACTTACATGTGCAGCAGAGTACTGCAATGGAAGCATGCTGGGCCCATAACCCAGAGGTAGGCAGATTGAAACTATCCTTTGCTATATGCATTTTTTTTTGTTAATTAAAGTAATCCAAAACTGGGATTGATATTTTTGC
This sequence comes from Pseudophryne corroboree, assembly GCF_028390025.1. Lineage (NCBI taxonomy): Eukaryota > Metazoa > Chordata > Amphibia > Anura > Myobatrachidae > Pseudophryne > Pseudophryne corroboree. The sequence goes on from NW_026970504.1 coordinate 85,517, forward strand.
TCTTTTATTTTTACTTAAAGTACAATAACTTTTACCATTTTAATTTGTTTTAATAGTATATTGACAGTATTGTTTTCTTTCAAAAATCCACTTAATTTTCTTTACCCTATTATTAAAATGGTAATTGACAAAAACAAACTACATTGTCACCAGAAGAGCAATACAAAATGTACAAGTGATATATTAAAATCATCTTTCCAGCTTGAATTTCAATGATGCATTGGGGCAACGATTTTGTGAGAAACATCTTCACCCTTAAATAAAGATTTTCTTAATTCCTTACCTGTGTGCTAATTAGATATCACCTTGTTTTCACATTAAACAGACTTCCACATGAGAAAGCAGCAAGGATGCAGTGGCGTTAATGTTTCCTGGTGTCAACCTGTATAATTTCAGTAGACATTGAAATGAGGATGCATCTTGCTGCCTTTCCAATGAAGCAAGTTTAATTTAGTAATAGGTGAAAAACCATCCTTACAAAGGTGTTAATCAGAGACTTGGCTTTGTGGACACTTTTCAGAGAACAAATTTGTTAGCATAAAAATAAAGCCAGAAAATGAAGAGCTGTTAAATCACTCAATTGGATTTTTCAGCCAGCATATTTTTTTTCTCTGCAACCTACTGCTAAATTGTGCTTCCTAGCTGTTTTTATAAAATCACTGAATCAAATCTAACTCTGATTACATCAGGGAAGGCCAGGTACCCACACCATAACCGGGGGTTTGAAATTTTGACTTGTCTACTTAAATATCACCAAAATCTGATCACAAGGTCAATTACATCCCTGGGTGGGATTGAACCACCAACCTTTTGGTTAATAGCCAAACACACTAACCGATTGCGCCACAGAGACACTTTGCAAAAAGTTCATACTGACAAAGGCTAATAAGCATTCATCTAGAACGTTTCCTAGAAAAACTTTAAAAAGTCAATAATCTGGAGAGTTTTTGTAAGATGTTTCTTCCATCAATCAACGAAGAACATTCAAGCTGATTTCTTGCAGCAGCTGGGCACTGTAACAGCTCCAGAGCTGCTCTGTAAGGCAACTAAAAGGGTGTGGGCCCTGCAGCACTACCTGTAGTTCGCATTGTGCGTTGGAAGGCACAAAGTAAGCAGACGGGAGAAGTCAGGATAGTGCGCAAGGGCATAGAAAGGAGCGGCTCAAGAAAAGAGAAGTGGAAACAGACAGCAAACTAGGCTGGAGAGAGACCTGAGACAAAGAGATCTGAATTATACGAGAGCCGACCAGGGGAAACACAAATTATGCAGTCGAGTTTCCCACATTTGGGGAAATCGCTGGAGCAGCACACACAGAGTGCAATGGGTGAGCCTTGCCCTGGGAGAAGCACCTTCATGATCATAGTATCTCACCTGGCAGGTAAGTAGGAGTTGGGCAAGAGCTGAGGAGGGTCGCTGCTCGGGCACCCCCCTGTCAAGTGAAGGAGATCCAACTGAGGCAGCACAAGAGAACTCTCGAAAGAAGAACAAGGCTAGAGGAAGATCTGAGACACAGAAATCTGGCTTTTACCAGAGCTGACCAGAGGAAAGCACAAACACAGTCCCCCACTACCACAAATAATGCAGTCGAGTTTCCCACATTTGGGGAAATCACAGGGGTCAGCATACCCAGAATGCAATGAATGAACCTCACCCTGGGAGAACAATCTTCATGACCATGGTATCTCCTATGCAAAATAAGTATGATTTGGGATAGGGCTGGGGAGGGCCGCTGCTCAGGCACATCTCTGTCAAGTAAAGGAGATTCAACTGAGGCAGCACAAGGGAACTCTCATCTGGGGACAACAACTGCAGGGAGAACACATATTTTCAGATGAACATGGGAGGGCAGAAGGCTGCCTAATACTGAAGCACCCCCAAACAACAAACCAAATGCAACAACTAGTACAAGCATTCCTGGGGGAAGGCCTGCAGCAGATGGATTTGCATATGGTGATGTCATCCAAGCAGTGGGTCAAAGTTGGCTTCAACCCTCGTCTGCATATGAAAAGAGAAAAGGGGCGTGCAGGGCATGGCGGCCTTTTGCGGCGCTTGGATGACCCCTAGTTCGCATTAAACACCTCCACCCTACTTCGGTGTGGGGCTCATGTTGGCTATGCCCCAGCCCATGAAGCATTCAAGCTGATTACTTGCAGCAGCTGGGCACTGTAATAGCTCCAGAGCTGCTCTGTAAGGCAAGTAAAAGGGTGTGGGCCCTGCAGCACTACCTGTAGTTCGCATTGTGCATTGGAAGGCACAAAGTAAGCAGATGGGAGAAGTCAAGATAATGCGCAAGGGCATAGAAGGGAGCGGCTCAAGAAAAGAGAAGTTTAAACAGACAGCAAACTAGGCTGGAGAGAGACCTGAGACAAACAGATCTGAATTATACGAGAGCTGACCAGGGGAAACACAAATTATGCAGTCAAGTTTCCCACATTTGGGGAAATCGCAGGAGCAGCACACCCAGAGTGCAATGGGTGAGCCTTGCCCTGGGAGAAGCACCTTCATGATCATAGTATCTCACTTGGCAGGTAAGTAGGAGTTGGGCTTGAGCTGGGGAGGGTTGATGCTAGGGCACCCCCCTGTCAAGTGAAGGAGATCCAACTGAGGCAGCACAAGGGAACTCTCGAAAGAAGAACAAGGCTAGAGGAAGATCTGAGACAAATAAATCTGACTTTTACCAGAGCTGACCAGAGGAAAGCACAAACACAGTCCCCCACTACCACAAATAATGCAGTCGAGTTTCCCACATTTGGGGAAATCATAGGAGTCAGCATACCCAGAATGCAATGAATGAACCTCACCCTGGGAGAACAATCTTCATGACCATGGTATCTCCTATGCAAAATAAGTATGATTTGGGATAGAGCTGGGGAGGGCCGCTGCTCAGGCACATATCTGTCAAGTAAAGGAGATTCAACTGAGGCAGCACAAGGGAACTCTCATCTGGGGACAACAACTGCTGGGAGAACACATATTTTCAGATGAACATGGGAGGGCAGAAGGCTGCCTAATACTGAAGCACCCCCAAACAACAAACCAAATGCAACAACTAGTACAAGCATTCCTGGGGGAAGGCCTACAGCAGATGGATTTGCATATGGTGATGTCATCCAAGCAGTGGGTCAAAGTTGGCTTCAACCCTCGTCTGCATATGAAAAGAAAAAAGGGATGTGCAGGGCATGGCGTCCTTTTGTGGCGCTTGGATGACCCCTAATTCACATTAAACATCTCCACCCTCCTTCGGTGTGGGGCTCATGTTGGCTATGCCCCAGCCCCTGAAGCATTCAAGATGATTTCTTGCAGCAGCTGGGCACTGTAACAGCTCCAGAGCTGTTCTGTAAAGCATGTAAAAGGGTGTGGGCCCTGCAGCACTACCTGTAGTATGCATTGTGCGTTGGAAGGCACAAAGTAAGCAGACGGGAGAGGTCAGGATAGTGCGCAAGGGCATAGAAGGGAGCGGCTCAAGAAAAGAGAAGTGGAAACAGACAGCAAACTAGGCTGGAGAAAGACCTGAGACAAAGAGATCTGAATTATACGAGAGCCGACCAGAGGAAACACAAATTATGCAGTCAAGTTTCCCACATTTGGGGAAATCGCAGGAGCGGCACACCCAGAGTGCAATGGGTGAGCCTTGCCCTGGGAGAAGCACCTTCCTGATCATAGTATCTCACCTGGCAGGTAAATAGGAGTTGGGCTAGAGCTGGGGAGGGTCGCTGCTCGGGCACCCCCCTGTCAAGTGAAGGAGATCCAACTGAGGCAGCACAAGGGAACTCTCGAAAGAAGAACAAGGCTAGAGGAAGATCTGAGACAAAGAAATCTGACTTTTACCAGAGCTGAGCAGAGGAAAGCACAAACACAGTCCCCCACTACCACAAATAATGCAGTCGAGTTTCCCACATTTGGGGAAATCACAGGGGTCAGCATACCCAGAATGCAATGAATGAACCTCACCCTGGGAGAACAATCTTCATGACCATAGTATCTCCTATGCAAAATAAGTATGATTTGGGATAGGGCTGGGGAGGGCCGCTGCTCAGGCACATCTCTGTCAAGTAAAGGAGATTCAACTGAGGCAGCACAAGGGAACTCTCATCTGGGGACAACAACTGCAGGGAGAACACATATTTTCAGATGAACATGGGAGGGCAGAAGGCTGCCTAATACTGAAGCACCCCCAAACAACAAACCAAATGCAACAACTAGTGCAAGCATTCCTGGGGGAAGGCCTGCAGCAGATTGATTTGCATATGGTAATGCCATCCAAGCAGTGGGTCAAAGTTGGCTTCAACCCTCGTCTGCATATGAAAAGAGAAAAGGGGCGTGCAGGGCATGGCGGCCTTTTGCGGCGCTTGGGTGACCCTTAGTTCGCATTAAACACCCCCACCCTCCTTCGGTGTGGGGCTCATGTTGGCAATGCCCCAGCCCCTGAAGCATTCAAGCTGATTTCTTGCAGCAGCTGGGCACTGTAACAGCTCCAGAGCTGCTCTGTGAGGCAAGTAAAAGGGTGTGGGCCCTGCAGCACTACCTGTAGTTTGCATTGTGTGTTGGAAGGCACAAAGTAAGCAGACGGGAGAAGTCAGGATAGTGCGCAAGGGCATAGAAGGGAGCGGCTCAAGAAAAGAGAAGTGGAAACAGACAGCAAACTAGGCTGGAGAGAGACCTGAGACAAAGAGATCTGAATTATACGAGAGCCGACCAGGGGAAACACAAACTATGCAGTCAAGTTTCCCACATTTGGGGAAATCACAGGGGCAGCACACCCAGAGTGCAATGGGTGAGCCTTGCCCTGGGAGAAGCACCTACATGATCATAGTATCTCACCTGGCAGGTAAGTAGGAGTTGGGCTAGAGCTGCGAAGGGTCGCTGCTCGGGTACCCCCCTGTCAAGTGAAGGAGATCCAACTGAGGCAGCACAAGGGAACTCTCGAAAGAGGAACAAGGCTAGAGGAAGATCTGAGACAAAGAAATCTGATTTTTACCAGAGTTGACCAGAAGAAAGCACAAACACAGTCCCCCACTACCACAAATAATGCAGTTGAGTTTCCCACATTTGGGGAAATCACAGGGGTCAGCATACCCAGAATGCAATGAATGAACCTCACCCTGGGAGAACAATCTTCATGACCATGGTATCTCCTATGCAAAATAAGTATGATTTGGGATAGGGCTGGGGAGGGCCGCTGCTCAGGCACATCTCTGTCAAGTAAAGGAGATTCAACTGAGGCAGCACAAGGGAACTCTCATCTGGGGACAACAACTGCAGGGAGAACACATATTTTCAGATGAACATGGGAGGGCAGAAGGCTGCCTAATACTGAAGCACCCCCAAACAACAAACCAAATGCAACAACTAGTGCAAGCATTCCTGGGGGAAGGCCTGCAGCAGATGGTTTTGCATATGGTGATGTCATCCAAGCAGTGGGTCAAAGTTGGCTTCAACCCTCGTCTGCATATGAAAAGAAAAAAGGGATGTGCAGGGCATGGCGTCCTTTTGTGGCGCTTGGGTGACCCCTAATTCGCATTAAACATCTCCACCCTCCTTCGGTGTGGGGCTCATGTTGGCTATGCCCCAGCCCCTGAAGCATTCAAGATGATTTCTTGCAGCAGCTGGGCACTGTAACAGCTCCAGAGCTGCTCTGTAAAACATGTAAAAGGGTGTGGGCCCTGCAGCACTACCTGTAGTATGCATTGTGCGTTGGAAGGCACAAAGTAAGCAGACGGGAGAGGTCAGGATAGTGCGCAAGGGCATAGAAGGGAGCGGCTCAAGAAAAGAGAAGTGGAAACAGACAGCAAACTAGGCTGGAGAAAGACCTGAGACAAAGAGATCTGAATTATATGAGAGCCGACCAGAGGAAACACAAATTATGCCGTCAAGTGTCCCACATTTGGGGAAATCGCAGGAGCAGCACACCCAGAGTGCAATGGGTGAGCCTTGCCCTGGGAGAAGCACCTTCCTGATCATAGTATCTCACCTGGCAGGTAAATAGGAGTTGGGCTAGAGCTGGGGAGGGTCGCTGCTCGTGCACCCCCCTGTCAAGTGAAGGAGATCCAACTGAGGCAGCACAAGGGAACTCTCGAAAGAAGAACAAGGCTAGAGGAAGATCTGAGACAAAGAAATCTGACTTTTACCAGAGCTGACCAGAGGAAAGCACAAACACAGTCCCCCACTACCACAAATAATGCAGTTGAGTTTCCCACATTTGGGGAAATCACAGGGGTCAGCATACCCAGAATGCAATGAATGAACCTCACCCTGGGAGAACAATCTTCATGACCATGGTATCTCCTATGCAAAATAAGTATGATTTGGGATAGGGCTGGGGAGGGCCGCTGCTCAGGCACATCTCTGTCAAGTAAAGGAGATTCAACTGAGGCAGCACAAGGGAACTCTCATCTGGGGACAACAACTGCAGGGAGAACACATATTTTCAGATGAACATGGGAGGGCAGAAGGCTGCCTAATACTGAAGCACCCCCAAACAACAAACCAAATGCAACAACTAGTGCAAGCATTCCTGGGGGAAGGCCTGCAGCAGATTGATTTGCATATGGTAATGCCATCCAAGCAGTGGGTCAAAGTTGGCTTCAACCCTCGTCTGCATATCAAAAAAGAGAAAAGGGGCGTGCAGGGCATGGCGGCCTTTTGCGGCGCTTGGATGACCTCTAGTTCGCATTAAACACCTCCACCCTCCTTCGGTGTGGGGCTCATGTTGGCTATGCCCCAGCCCCTGAAGCATTCAAGCTGATTTCTTGCAGCAGCTGGGCACTGTAACAGCTCCAGAGCTGCTCTGTAAGGCAAGTAAAAGGGTGTGGGCCCTGCAGCACTACCTGTAGTTTGCATTGTGCATTGGAAGGCACAAAGTAAGCAGACGGGAGAAGTCAGGATAGTGCGCAAGGGCATAGAAGGGAGCGGCTCAAGAAAAGAGAAGTGGAAACAGACAGCAAACTATACTGGAGAGAGACCTGAGACAAAGAGATCTGAATTATACGAGAGCCGACCAGGGGAAACACAAATTATGCAGTCAAGTGTCCCACATTTGGGGAAATTGCAGGAGCAGCACACCCAGAGTGCAATGGGTGAGCCTTGCCCTGGGAGTAGCACCTTCATGATCATAGTATCTCACCTGGCAGGTAAGTAGGAGTTGGACTAGAGCTGGGGAGGGTCGCTGCTCGGGCACCCCCCTGTCAAGTGAAGGAGATCCAACTGAGGCAGCACAAGGGAACTCTTGAAAGAGGAACAAGGCTAGAGGAAGATCTGAGACAAAGAAATCTGACTTTTACCAGAGCTGACCAGAGGAAAGCACAAACACAGTCCCCCACTACCACAAATAATGCAGTCGAGTTTCCCACATTTGGGGAAATCACAGGGGTCAGCATACCCAGAATGCAATGAATGAACCTCACCCTGGGAGAACAATCTTCATGACCATGGTATCTCCTATGCAAAATAAGTATGATTTGGGATAGGGCTGGTGAGGGCCGCTGCTCAGGCACATCTCTGTCAAGTAAAGGAGATTCAACTGAGGCAGCACAAGGGAACTCTCATCTGGGGACAACAACTGCAGGGAGAACACATATTTTCAGATGAACATGGGAGGGCAGAAGGCTGCCTAATACTGAAGCACCCCCAAACAACAAACCAAATGCAACAACTAGTACAAGCATTCCTGGGGGAAGGCCTGCAGCAGATGGATTTGCACATGGTGATGTCATCCAAGCAGTGGGTCAAAGTTGGCTTCAACCCTCGTCTGCATATGAAAAGAGAAAAGGGACGTGCAGGGCATGGCGGCCTTTTGCGGCGCTTGGATGACCCCTAGTTCGCATTAAACACCTCCACCCTACTTCGGTGTGGGGCTCATGTTGGCTATGCCCCAGCCCATGAAGCATTCAAGCTGATTACTTGCAGCAGCTGGGCACTGTAATAGCTCCAGAGCTGCTCTGTAAGGCAAGTAAAAGGGTGTGGGCCCTGCAGCACTACCTGTAGTTCGCATTGTGCATTGGAAGGCACAAAGTAAGCAGATGGGAGAAGTCAAGATAATGCGCAAGGGCATAGAAGGGAGCGGCTCAAGAAAAGAGAAGTTGAAACAGACAGCAAACTAGGCTGGAGAGAGACCTGAGACAAACAGATCTGAATTATACGAGAGCTGACCAGGGGAAACACAAATTATGCAGTCAAGTTTCCCACATTTGGGGAAATCGCAGGAGCAGCACACCCAGAGTGCAATGGGTGAGCCTTGCCCTGGGAGAAGCACCTTCATGATCATAGTATCTCACTTGGCAGGTAAGTAGGAGTTGGGCTTGAGCTGGGGAGGGTTGATGCTAGGGCACCCCCCTGTCAAGTGAAGGAGATCCAACTGAGGCAGCACAAGGGAACTCTCGAAAGAAGAACAAGGCTAGAGGAAGATCTGAGACAAATAAATCTGACTTTTACCAGAGCTGACCAGAGGAAAGCACAAACACAGTCCCCCACTACCACAAATAATGCAGTCGAGTTTCCCACATTTGGGGAAATCATAGGAGTCAGCATACCCAGAATGCAATGAATGAACCTCACCCTGGGAGAACAATCTTCATGACCATGGTATCTCCTATGCAAAATAAGTATGATTTGGGATAGAGCTGGGGAGGGCCGCTGCTCAGGCACATCTCTGTCAAGTAAAGGAGATTCAACTGAGGCAGCACAAGGGAACTCTCATCTGGGGACAACAACTGCTGGGAGAACACATATTTTCAGATGAACATGGGAGGGCAGAAGGCTGCCTAATACTGAAGCACCCCCAAACAACAAACCAAATGCAACAACTAGTACAAGCATTCCTGGGGGAAGGCCTACAGCAGATGGATTTGCATATGGTGATGTCATCCAAGCAGTGGGTCAAAGTTGGCTTCAACCCTCGTCTGCATATGAAAAGAAAAAAGGGATGTGCAGGGCATGGCGTCCTTTTGTGGCGCTTGGATGACCCCTAATTCACATTAAACATCTCCACCCTCCTTCGGTGTGGGGCTCATGTTGGCTATGCCCCAGCCCCTGAAGCATTCAAGATGATTTCTTGCAGCAGCTGGGCACTGTAACAGCTCCAGAGCTGTTCTGTAAAGCATGTAAAAGGGTGTGGGCCCTGCAGCACTACCTGTAGTATGCATTGTGCGTTGGAAGGCACAAAGTAAGCAGACGGGAGAGGTCAGGATAGTGCGCAAGGGCATAGAAGGGAGCGGCTCAAGAAAAGAGAAGTGGAAACAGACAGCAAACTAGGCTGGAGAAAGACCTGAGACAAAGAGATCTGAATTATACGAGAGCCGACCAGAGGAAACACAAATTATGCAGTCAAGTTTCCCACATTTGGGGAAATCGCAGGAGCGGCACACCCAGAGTGCAATGGGTGAGCCTTGCCCTGGGAGAAGCACCTTCCTGATCATAGTATCTCACCTGGCAGGTAAGTAGGAGTTGGGCTAGAGCTGGGGAGGGTCGCTGCTCGGGCACCCCCCTGTCAAGTGAAGGAGATCCAACTGAGGCAGCACAAGGGAACTCTCGAAAGAAGAACAAGGCTAGAGGAAGATCTGAGACAAAGAAATCTGACTTTTACCAGAGCTGAGCAGAGGAAAGCACAAACACAGTCCCCCACTACCACAAATAATGCAGTCGAGTTTCCCACATTTGGGGAAATCACAGGGGTCAGCATACCCAGAATGCAATGAATGAACCTCACCCTGGGAGAACAATCTTCATGACCATGGTATCTCCTATGCAAAATAAGTATGATTTGGGATAGGGCTGGGGAGGGCCGCTGCTCAGGCACATCTCTGTCAAGTAAAGGAGATTCAACTGAGGCAGCACAAGGGAACTCTCATCTGGGGACAACAACTGCAGGGAGAACACATATTTTCAGATGAACATGGGAGGGCAGAAGGCTGCCTAATACTGAAGCACCCCCAAACAACAAACCAAATGCAACAACTAGTGCAAGCATTCCTGGGGGAAGGCCTGCAGCAGATTGATTTGCATATGGTAATGCCATCCAAGCAGTGGGTCAAAGTTGGCTTCAACCCTCGTCTGCATATGAAAAGAGAAAAGGGGCGTGCAGGGCATGGCGGCCTTTTGCGGCGCTTGGGTGACCCTTAGTTCGCATTAAACACCCCCACCCTCCTTCGGTGTGGGGCTCATGTTGGCAATGTCCCAGCCCCTGAAGCATTCAAGCTGATTTCTTGCAGCAGCTGGGCACTGTAACAGCTCCAGAGCTGCTCTGTGAGGCAAGTAAAAGGGTGTGGGCCCTGCAGCACTACCTGTAGTTTGCATTGTGTGTTGGAAGGCACAAAGTAAGCAGACGGGAGAAGTCAGGATAGTGCGCAAGGGCATAGAAGGGAGCGGCTCAAGAAAAGAGAAGTGGAAACAGACAGCAAACTAGGCTGGAGAGAGACCTGAGACAAAGAGATCTGAATTATACGAGAGCCGACCAGGGGAAACACAAATTATGCAGTCAAGTTTCCCACATTTGGGGAAATCACAGGGGCAGCACACCCAGAGTGCAATGGGTGAGCCTTGCCCTGGGAGAAGCACCTACATGATCATAGTATCTCACCTGGCAGGTAAGTAGGAGTTGGGCTAGAGCTGCGAAGGGTCGCTGCTCGGGTACCCCCCTGTCAAGTGAAGGAGATCCAACTGAGGCAGCACAAGGGAACTCTCGAAAGAGGAACAAGGCTAGAGGAAGATCTGAGACAAAGAAATCTGATTTTTACCAGAGTTGACCAGAAGAAAGCACAAACACAGTCCCCCACTACCACAAATAATGCAGTTGAGTTTCCCACATTTGGGGAAATCACAGGGGTCAGCATACCCAGAATGCAATGAATGAACCTCACCCTGGGAGAACAATCTTCATGACCATGGTATCTCCTATGCAAAATAAGTATGATTTGGGATAGGGCTGGGGAGGGCCGCTGCTCAGGCACATCTCTGTCAAGTAAAGGAGATTCAACTGAGGCAGCACAAGGGAACTCTCATCTGGGGACAACAACTGCAGGGAGAACACATATTTTCAGATGAACATGGGAGGGCAGAAGGCTGCCTAATACTGAAGCACCCCCAAACAACAAACCAAATGCAACAACTAGTGCAAGCATTCCTGGGGGAAGGCCTGCAGCAGATGGTTTTGCATATGGTGATGTCATCCAAGCAGTGGGTCAAAGTTGGCTTCAACCCTCGTCTGCATATGAAAAGAAAAAAGGGATGTGCAGGGCATGGCGTCCTTTTGTGGCGCTTGGATGACCCCTAATTCGCATTAAACATCTCCACCCTCCTTCGGTGTGGGGCTCATGTTGGCTATGCCCCAGCCACTGAAGCATTCAAGATGATTTCTTGCAGCAGCTGGGCACTGTAACAGCTCCAGAGCTGCTCTGTAAAGCATGTAAAAGGGTGTGGGCCCTGCAGCACTACCTGTAGTATGCATTGTGCGTTGGAAGGCACAGAGTAAGCAGACGGGAGAGGTCAGGATAGTGCGCAAGGGCATAGAAGGGAGCGGCTCAAGAAAAGAGAAGTGGAAACAGACAGCAAACTAGGCTGGAGAAAGACCTGAGACAAAGAGATCTGAATTATATGAGAGCCGACCAGAGGAAACACAAATTATGCCGTCAAGTGTCCCACATTTGGGGAAATCGCAGGAGCAGCACACCCAGAGTGCAATGGGTGAGCCTTGCCCTGGGAGAAGCACCTTCCTGATCATAGTATCTCACCTGGCAGGTAAATAGGAGTTGGGCTAGAGCTGGGGAGGGTCGCTGCTCGTGCACCCCCCTGTCAAGTGAAGGAGATCCAACTGAGGCAGCACAAGGGAACTCTCGAAAGAAGAACAAGGCTAGAGGAAGATCTGAGACAAAGAAATCTGACTTTTACCAGAGCTGACCAGATGAAAGCACAAACACAGTCCCCCACTACCACAAATAATGCAGTTGAGTTTCCCACATTTGGGGAAATCACAGGGGTCAGCATACCCAGAATGCAATGAATGAACCTCACCCTGGGAGAACAATCTTCATGACCATGGTATCTCCTATGCAAAATAAGTATGATTTGGGATAGGGCTGGGGAGGGCCGCTGCTCAGGCACATCTCTGTCAAGTAAAGGAGATTCAACTGAGGCAGCACAAGGGAACTCTCATCTGGGGACAACAACTGCAGGGAGAACACATATTTTCAGATGAACATGGGAGGGCAGAAGGCTGCCTAATACTGAAGCACCCCCAAACAACAAACCAAATGCAACAACTAGTGCAAGCATTCCTGGGGGAAGGCCTGCAGCAGATTGATTTGCATATGGTAATGCCATCCAAGCAGTGGGTCAAAGTTGGCTTCAACCCTCGTCTGCATATCAAAAAAGAGAAAAGGGGCGTGCAGGGCATGGCGGCCTTTTGCGGCGCTTGGATGACCTCTAGTTCGCATTAAACACCTCCACCCTCCTTCGGTGTGGGGCTCATGTTGGCTATGCCCCAGCCCCTGAAGCATTCAAGCTGATTTCTTGCAGCAGCTGGGCACTGTAACAGCTCCAGAGCTGCTCTGTAAGGCAAGTAAAAGGGTGTGGGCCCTGCAGCACTACCTGTAGTTTGCATTGTGCATTGGAAGGCACAAAGTAAGCAGACGGGAGAAGTCAGGATAGTGCGCAAGGGCATAGAAGGGAGCGGCTCAAGAAAAGAGAAGTGGAAACAGACAGCAAACTATACTGGAGAGAGACCTGAGACAAAGAGATCTGAATTATACGAGAGCCGACCAGGGGAAACACAAATTATGCAGTCAAGTGTCCCACATTTGGGGAAATTGCAGGAGCAGCACACCCAGAGTGCAATGGGTGAGCCTTGCCCTGGGAGTAGCACCTTCATGATCATAGAATCTCACCTGGCAGGTAAGTAGGAGTTGGGCTAGAGCTGGGGAGGGTCGCTGCTCGGGCACCCCCCTGTCAAGTGAAGGAGATCCAACTGAGGCAGCACAAGGGAACTCTTGAAAGAGGAACAAGGCTAGAGGAAGATCTGAGACAAAGAAATCTGACTTTTACCAGAGCTGACCAGAGGAAAGCACAAACACAGTCCCCCACTACCACAAATAATGCAGTCGAGTTTCCCACATTTGGGGAAATCACAGGGGTCAGCATTCCCAGAATGCAATGAATGAACCTCACCCTGGGAGAACAATCTTCATGACCATGGTATCTCCTATGCAAAATAAGTATGATTTGGGATAGGGCTGGTGAGGGCCGCTGCTCAGGCACATCTCTGTCAAGTAAAGGAGATTCAACTGAGGCAGCACAAGGGAACTCTCATCTGGGGACAACAACTGCAGGGAGAACACATATTTTCAGATGAACATGGGAGGGCAGAAGGCTGCCTAATACTGAAGCACCCCCAAACAACAAACCAAATGCAACAACTAGTACAAGCATTCCTGGGGGAAGGCCTGCAGCAGATGGATTTGCATATGGTGATGTCATCCAAGCAGTGGGTCAAAGTTGGCTTCAACCCTCATCTGCATATGAAAAGAGAAAAGGGGCGTGCTGGGCATGGCGGCCTTTTGCGGCGCTTGGATGACCCCTAGTTCGCATTAAACACCTCCACCCTCATTCGGTGTGGGGCTCATGTTGGCTATGCCCCAGCCCCTGAAGCATTCAAGCTGATTTCTTGCAGCAGCTGGGCACTGTAACAGCTCCAGAGTTGCTCTGTAAGTCAAGTAAAAGGGTGTGGGCCCTGCAGCACTACCTGTAGTTCGCATTGTGCGTTGGAAGGCACAAAGTAAGCAGACGGGAGAAGTCAGGATAGTGCGCAAGGGCATAGAAGGGAGCGGCTCAAGAAAAGAGAAGTGGAAACAGACAGCAAACTAGGCTGGAGAGAGACCTGAGACAAAGAGATCTGAATTATATGAGAGCCGACCAGGGGAAACACAAATTATGCAGTCAAGTTTCCCACATTTGGGGAAATCAAAGGGGCAGCACACCCAGAGTGCAATGGGTGAGCCTTGCCCTGGGAGAAGCACCTACATGATCATAGTATCTCACCTGGCAGGTAAGTAGGAGTTGGGCTAGAGCTGGGGAGGGTCGCTGCTCGGGCACCCCCCTGTCAAGTGAAGGAGATCCAACTGAGGCAGCACAAGGGAACTCTCGAAAGAAGAACAAGGCTAGAGGAAGATCTGAGACAAAGAAATCTGACTTTTACCAGAGCTGACCAGAGGAAAGCACAAACACAGTCCCCCACTACCACAAATAATGCAGTCGAGTTTCCCACATTTGGGGAAATCACAGGGGTCATCATACCCAGAATGCAATGAATGAACCTCACCCTGGGAGAACAATCTTCATGACCATGATATCTCCTATGCAAAATAAGTATGATTTGGGATAGGGCTGGGGAGGGCCGCTGCTCAGGCACATCTCTGTCAAGTAAAGGCGATTCAACTGAGGCAGCACAAGGGAACTCTCATCTGGGGACAACAACTGCAGGGAGAACACATATTTTCAGATGAACATGGGAGGGCAGAAGGCTGCCTAATACTGAAGCACCCCCAAACAACAAACCAAATGCAACAACTAGTGCAAGCATTCCTGGGGGAAGGCCTGCAGCAGATGGATTTGCATATGGTGATGTCATCCAAGCAGTGGGTCAAAGTTGGCTTCAACCCTCGTCTGCATATGAAAATAAAAAAGGGATGTGCAGGGCATGGCGGCCTTTTGCGGCGCTTGCATGACCCCTAATTCGCATTAAACACCTCCACCCTCCTTCGGTGTGGGGCTCATGTTGGCTATGCCCCAGCACCTGAAGCATTCAAGCTGATTTCTTGCAGCAGCTGGGCACTGTAACAGCTCCAGAGCTGCTCTGTAAGGCAACTAAAAGGGTGTGGGCCCTGCAGCACTACCTGTAGTTCGCATTGTGCGTTGGAAGGCACAAAGTAAGCAGACGGGAGTAGTCAGGATAGTGCGCAAGGGCATAGAAGGGAGCGGTTTAAGAAAAGAGAAGTGGAAACAGACAGCAAACTAGGCTGGAGAGAGACCTGAGACAAAGAGATCTGAATTATACGAGAGCCGACCAGAGGAAACACAAATTATGCAGTCAAGTGTCCCACATTTGGGGAAATCGCAGGAGCAGCACACCCAGAGTGCAATGGGTGAGCCTTGCCCTGGGAGAAGCACCTTCCTGATCATAGTATCTCACCTGGCAGGTAAGTAGGAGTTGGGCTAGAGCTGGGGAGGGTCGCTGCTCGGGCACCCCCCTGTCAAGTGAAGGAGATCCAACTGAGGCAGCACAAGGGAACTCTCGAAAGAAGAACAAGGCTAGAGGAAGATCTGAGACAAAGAAATCTGACTTTTACCAGAGCTGACCAGAGGAAAGCACAAACACAGTCCCCCTCTACCACAAATAATGCAGTCGAGTTTTCCACATTTGGGGAAATCACAGGGGTCATCATACCCAGAATGCAATGAATGAACCTCACCCTGGGAGAACAATCTTCATGACCATGATATCTCCTATGCAAAATAAGTATGATTTCGGATAGGGCTGGGGAGGGCCGCTGCTCAGGCACATCTCTGTCAAGTAAAGGCGATTCAACTGAGGCAGCACAAGGGAACTCTCATCTGGGGACAACAACTGCAGGGAGAACACATATTTTCAGATGAACATGGGAGGGCAGAAGGCTGCCTAATACTGAAGCACCCCCAAACAACAAACCAAATGCAACAACTAGTACAAGCATTCCTGGGGGAAGGCCTGCAGCAGATGGATTTGCATATGGTGATGTCATCCAAGCAGTGGGTCAAAGTTGGCTTCAACCCTCGTCTGCATATGAAAAGAAAAAAGGGATGTGCTGGGCATGGCGTCCTTTTGTGGCGCTTGGATGACCGTTAATTCGCATTAAACATCTCCACCCTCCTTCGGTGTGGGGCTCATGTTGGCTATGCCCCAGCCCGTGAAGCATTCAAGATGATTTCTTGCAGCAGCTGGGCACTGTAACAGCTCCAGAGCTGTTCTGTAAAGCATGTAAAAGGGTGTGGGCCCTGCAGCACTACCTGTAGTATGCATTGTGCGTTGGAAGGCACAAAGTAAGCAGACGGGAGAGGTCAGGATAGTGCGCAAGGGCATAGAAGGGAGCGGCTCAAGAAAAGAGAAGTGGAAACAGACAGCAAACTAGGCTGGAGAAAGACCTGAGACAAAGAGATCTGAATTATACGAGAGCCGACCAGAGGAAACACAAATTATGCAGTCAAGTTTCCCACATTTGGGGAAATCGCAGGAGCAGCACACCCAGAGTGCAATGGGTGAGCCTTGCCTTGGGAGAAGCACCTTCCTGATCATAGTATCTCACCTGGCAGGTAAGTAGGAGTTGGGCTAGAGCTGGGGAGGGTCGCTGCTCGGGCACCCCCCTGTCAAGTGAAGGAGATCCAACTGAGGCAGCACAAGGGAACTCTCGAAAGAAGAACAAGGCTAGAGGAAGATCTGAGACAAAGAAATCTGACTTTTACCAGAGCTGAGCAGAGGAAAGCACAAACACAGTCCCCCACTACCACAAATAATGCAGTCAAGTTTCCCACATTTGGGGAAATCACAGGGGTCAGCATACCCAGAATGCAATGAATGAACCTCACCCTGGGAGAACAATCTTCATGACCATGGTATCTCCTATGCAAAATAAGTATGATTTGGGATAGGGCTGGGGAGGGCCGCTGCTCAGGCACATCTCTGTCAAGTAAAGGAGATTCAACTGAGGCAGCACAAGGGAACTCTCATCTGGGGACAACAACTGCAGGGAGAACACATATTTTCAGATGAACATGGGAGGGCAGAAGGCTGCCTAATACTGAAGCACCCCCAAACAACAAACCAAATGCAACAACTAGTGCAAGCATTCCTGGGGGAAGGCCTGCAGCAGATTGATTTGCATATGGTAATGCCATCCAAGCAGTGGGTCAAAGTTGGCTTCAACCCTCGTCTGCATATGAAAAGAGAAAAGGGGCGTGCAGGGCATGGCGGCCTTTTGCGGCGCTTGGGTGACCCTTAGTTCGCATTAAACACCCCCACCCTCCTTCGGTGTGGGGCTCATGTTGGCAATGCCCCAGCCCCTGAAGCATTCAAGCTGATTTCTTGCAGCAGCTGGGTACTGTAACAGCTCCAGAGCTGCTCTGTGAGGCAAGTAAAAGGGTGTGGGCCCTGCAGCACTACCTGTAGTTTGCATTGTGTGTTGGAAGGCACAAAGTAAACAGACGGGAGAAGTCAGGATAGTGCGCAAGGGCATAGAAGGGAGCGGCTCAAGAAAAGAGAAGTGGAAACAGACAGCAAACTAGGCTGGAGAGAGACCTGAGACAAAGAGATCTGAATTATACGAGAGACGACCAGGGGAAACACAAATTATGCAGTCAAGTTTCCCACATTTGGGGAAATCACAGGGGCAGCACACCCAGAGTGCAATGGGTGAGCCTTGCCCTGGGAGAAGCACCTACATGATCATAGTATCTCACCTGGCAGGTAAGTAGGAGTTGGGCTAGAGCTGGGGAGGGTCGCTGCTCGGGTACCCCCCTGTCAAGTGAAGGAGATCCAACTGAGGCAGCACAAGGGAACTCTCGAAAGAGGAACAAGGCTAGAGGAAGATCTGAGACAAAGAAATCTGATTTTTACCAGAGTTGACCAGAAGAAAGCACAAACACAGTCCCCCACTACCACAAATAATGCAGTCGAGTTTCCCACATTTGGGGAAATCACAGGGGTCAGCATACCCAGAATGCAATGAATGAACCTCACCCTGGGAGAACAATCTTCATGACCATGGTATCTCCTATGCAAAATAAGTATGATTTGGGATAGGGCTGGGGAGGGCCGCTGCTCAGGCACATCTCTGTCAAGTAAAGGAGATTCAACTGAGGCAGCACAAGGGAACTCTCATCTGGGGACAACAACTGCAGGGAGAACACATATTTTCAGATGAACATGGGAGGGCAGAAGGCTGCCTAATACTGAAGCACCCCCAAACAACAAACCAAATGCAACAACTAGTGCAAGCATTCCTGGGGGAAGGCCTGCAGCAGATGGATTTGCATATGGTGATGTCATCCAAGCAGTGGGTCAAAGTTGGCTTCAACCCTCGTCTGCATATGAAAAGAAAAAAGGGATGTGCAGGGCATGGTGTCCTTTTGTGGCGCTTGGATGACCCCTCCTTCGGTGTGGGGCTCATGTTGGCTATGCCCCAGCCCCTGAAGCATTCAAGATGATTTCTTGCAGCAGCTGGGCACTGTAACAGCTCCAGAGTTGCTCTGTAAAGCATGTAAAAGGGTGTGGGCCCTGCAGCACTACCTGTAGTATGCATTGTGCGTTGGAAGGCACAAAGTAAGCAGACGGGAGAGGTCAGGATAGTGCGCAACTGCATAGAAGGGAGCGGCTCAAGAAAAGAGAAGTGGAAACAGACAGCAAACTAGGCTGGAGAAAGACCTGAGACAAAGAGATCTGAATTATATGAGAGCCGACCAGAGGAAACACAAATTATGCAGTCAAGTGTCCCACATTTGGGGAAATCGCAGGAGCAGCACACCCAGAGTGCAATGGGTGAGCCTTGCCCTGGGAGAAGCACCTTCCTGATCATAGTATCTCACCTGGCAGGTAAATAGGAGTTGGGCTAGAGCTGGGGAGGGTCGCTGCTCGTGCACCCCCCTGTCAAGTGAAGGAGATCCAACTGAGGCAGCACAAGGGAACTCTCGAAAGAAGAACAAGGCTAGAGGAAGATCTGAGACAAAGAAATCTGACTTTTACCAGAGCTGACCAGAGGAAAGCACAAACACAGTCCCCCACTACCACAAATAATGCAGTCGAGTTTACCACATTTGGGGAAATCACAGGGGTCAGCATACCCAGAATGCAATGAATGAACCTCACCCTGGGAAAACAATCTTCATGACCATGGTATCTCCTATGCAAAATAAGTATGATTTGAGATAGGGCTGGGGAGGGCCGCTGCTCAGGCACATCTCTGTCAAGTAAAGGAGATTCAACTGAGGCAGCACAAGGGAACTCTCATCTGGGGACAACAACTGCAGGGAGAACACATATTTTCAGATGAACATGGGAGGGCAGAAGGCTGCCTAATACTGAAGCACCCCCAAACAACAAACCAAATGCAACAACTAGTGCAAGCATTCCTGGGGGAAGGCCTGCAGCAGATTGATTTGCATATGGTAATGCCATCCAAGCAGTGGGTCAAAGTTGGCTTCAACTCTCGTCTGCATATGAAAAGAGAAAAGGGGCGTGCAGGGCATGGCGGCCTTTTGCGGCGCTTGGATGACCCCTAGTTCGCATTAAACACCTCCACCCTCCTTCGGTGTGGGGCTCATGTTGGCTATGCCCCAGCCCCTGAAGCATTCAAGCTGATTTCTTGCAGCAGCTGGGCACTGTAACAGACCCAGAGCTGCTCTGTAAGGCAAGTAAAAGGGTGTGGGCCCTGCAGTACTACCTGTAGTTTGCATTGTGCATTGGAAAGCACAAAGTAAGCAGACGGGAGAAGTCAGGATAGTGCGGAGGGCTGGGTCAGTTGATTGTGGGCGAGTTTGTAAGCCATTGGCGGTGGCAGCGGGTATCGGCTCAGAGGCAGTAGCGGGCATTGGCTAAGGGTCATGGGCAGGATTCGGCGGACATTATGGCTGTAGTGCCTCACTAGCCACTGACCTCACCGCACGCCACTGTGGGACAGATGTAACATGCAGAGAGAGGTAGATTTGGGAGGGGGAATGTCCTAGCATAACTGTTAATTGCAGTGTAATACTGTAATTCAGCTGTGCAGCATTTGTGGCTAAATGTCAAAGAAGCCAGTATTTACCCTGCATGCAAAACAATAAATGTATTTGAACATACCTCCCAACTATCCCAATTTTTGCAGGACAGTCACTTTTTTGGGGAATGTCCAGCTAACCCAAACACCCCCCCCCCCCTTCCCATGGGGAAGGGGGTGGATGGGGGGTGGAAGGCTCCCTGTAGCTTGTTGCTCTGCAAATATGCACATTGTGGGTAATTCAGACCCGATCGCTAGGGTGTGTTTTTTGCATCCCTGTAATCAGGTAGTTGTCGCCTACAGCGGAAGGGAAAATTTGCTGTGCAGGTGTGTGATCACATGTGCACAAGAGCTGCACAGCTCAGCACTTACTCAGCCATTGAGGTGACGTCACAAATCCTCCCACAAAACGCCGGGTCCCTCCAGTGTTTTTCCGGACACTCCCTAGACACATTCAGTTGCCACCCACACAAACACCCTCTTCTTGTCAATCTTCTTGTGATCTCCGGGCCGTCGCACTTACGCATTGTGGCGCATACGCATGTGCAATGCAAACCAGATTGCCCGCTGGGTGAAAATAAATTGAAGCGATCTGGTCTGAATAAGCCTCAATCTCTATTCACGGGAGACAGAGGGGCTGGGGCATGGCCAGCAGCTCACAGAGCACCTATAATGACAAAAATGGGAGACATGGCTCATGATCGCGATATACCTGCGAAGGTACGCCCTCTACTGATTGACAGGCAGAGGCATTCGTATTTTCTGCGGGGCACCCGGAGAAAATGTAGGCACATGCACAGGATGGACCCTGCGTATATGCCCCCATCCTCTTCATAGTTTTTGCGGTTGGAACGCGTATTACGATCCAAACTGAATTAGGCCCTATGTCTTATATACACGAGCAGTGTGAAAACATCAATCGATGGGGGTAATTCCAAGTTGATCGCAGCAGGAATTTTGTTAGCAGTTGGGCAAAACCATGTGTACTGCAGGGGAGGCAGATATAACATGTGCAGAAAGAGTTAGATTTGGGTGAGTTATTTTGTTTCTGTGCAGGGTAAGCCCCACACATTAATGCCCTTTGGAACATATTATGTCACTCACCACAATATCTGTGATACACTATGCCCTACAGTAAAGCTTCTAATTACTTTTACAAAAACTGCTCAATGCCAAGAGTTTCACGTGCTGGGTGTCATGCTCATTGCCAGGGGTTTCACTCTCTGGGTGTCATGCTCATTGCCAGGGGGAACGCAGTAGGGGGTGTTATATAGTAAGCACCACTATGGCATAGTATATAGCATTATATATATTGTGAGCACTGGTGATGTTGAGTGCAGTAGAGCTGCTGCTGGGTAATTACAATTTACTACAACCACCAATATATTCTGCTGCACTATATATATGCAAAGCTAATTCTGCTGGGTAATTACAATTGACTACAACCACCAATATATTCTGCTGCACTATATCTATATTTGCAAAGCTAATTCTGCTGGGTAATTACAATTGACTACAACCACCAATATATTCTGCTGCACTATATCTATATATGAAAAGCTAATTCTGCTGAGTAATTACAATTGACTACAACCACCAATATATTCTGCTGCACTATATCTATATATGCAAAGCTAATTCTGCTGGGTAATGCAAATTGAAACATTATTGCATAGTATGTGATTTTTAAGTACTTTTTTAAAGTTTTGAATGATATAGACCCAGTTTAATCTTTGTGGAATGCCTGGTTGTTGTTTTTAAGGTAATTTATTGCCTGGCATTTGAGGGGGTGGGGTGTGGTTACAGATTTCAATTATTGGTTTCACTTGTAATAGTCTTCTACTTAAGTCCAATGGTGTAGGCTGTGCAAAGCCGTTTGGCTGTGCATTTATTGATCCAAGCGTGCATTTTTATCAAAGCGTGATAAAATTGACACATAACAGCAGCGTTCAATCAGCGTTAATTTATCTTCAGCTGATATCGATTGTGAATTGACGTTTCTTCTCTTCTTGTCACCTACAGGTAATTACAATTGACTACAACCACCAATATATTCTGCTGCACTATATCTATATATGCAAAGCTAATTCTGCTGGGTAATGCAAATTGAAACATTATCGCATAGTATGTGATTTTTAAGTACTTTTTTAAAGTTTTGAATGATATAGACCCAGTTTAATCTTTGTGGAATGCCTGGTTGTTGTTTTTAAGGTAATTTATTGCCTGGCATTTGAGGGGGTGGGGTGTGGTTACAGATTTCAATTATTGGTTTCACTTGTAATAGTCTTCTACTTAAGTCCAATGGTGTAGGCTGTGCAAAGCCATTTGGCTGTGCATTTATTGATCTAAGCGTGCATTTTTATCAAAGCGTGATAAAATTGACACATAACAGCAGTGTTCAATCAGCGTTCAATCGAAGTGAAAAAGAAGGAAAACAGAAGCACACCAATCTAACAAAACAAAGAAAACTGAAGAACTAATAACAAATGTGAGTCACTTACTCCTCAGATCACTCACCTCCTGATTGTTGCATCTGATTACATAGCACAGAACTACCTTACTTGGACATTTCATAAACCATCCATTTCACCTACAAATGCCTGTATCTGTATTATTGTAATTTTGTTTTTTAAGCACAGCTGCACCAATGCAATTTTACCTGCAAACACTTAAAACATCTAACATAATTACCATTGCTTCTTAAACCTCTCACAATCCTTTCATTTCTTACACTCCAAATACATTTCTGCACCCACTTTATCTACGCTTTTGACTCATTTCATACTAAATCTACACCCCTTGAGCCTACACTGCTTTTCTCACCTGCATTTCTGCAATTCTTCTGCTCGGATTGCCTTACAGTCTCCTCTCCTACTTCCACTACTTCAACCTATTTACCTACTTAACACTATGTCAAGGTTTTCTTATACTCCCCACATCACTCAGTGTCTACCTAATAATGTATCTTTATCCTTCCCCACTAGTCTCCTCCACCTCCTCCTCTCTCCCCTCCTCTGTCTCCCCTCCATCCCTCTGTTTCCTTCCCCCACCTTTCCTGTTACCCCACTTTCATTCACCTCTGCCCCATGGTCCTGCTACCCCACAACTCAGCCCTGCTCCCTCTCTCCCTTCCCTGTCACCTCCCCACACCCCCATCCACATCACACTGACCTCCCTCCCTGCCCACCTCCTGCAGTTTCCCCTCCTAGCTCAGGCACCCGTACCATCACTACTCTCTCATCATCCCTGCCCTCAAAGTTAATCCCACCTCATCGCTACAGCAACCCTGAAAATCTAATTCACATCTCTCCCACAAACTCATACCCCCTATCCTGTGCCCTCTGGAATGCCAGATCTGTTTGTAACAAACTGGTCCCCACTCATGACCTTTTCATTTCCAACTCCCTACACCTACTAGCCATTACTGAAACTTGGATTATGCCCTCTGACACTACTTCTGCTGCTGCTCTCTCTGCTGGGGGCCTTACATTCACACACACACCCCGACCTGGGGGTCGCCATGGGGGTGGTGTTGGGGTCCTTTTACCTTCTAGTTACTCCTACCAACTCATACCACCAGAACCATCCCTTATATTCTCTACATTTGAGGTCCACACCATATGCCTCTTCCAACCAGTCCATCTTAGAGTAGCTGTCATTTACCGGCCCCCTGGCACTGCTTCCAAATTCATCGACAACTTTGCTTCCTGGCTTCCTCACTTCCTCTCTTCTGACATTCCCACCATTATCCTAGGCGATTTCAACATCCCTATTGACATCCCCACACAATCCCCTGCCTCTAAACTCCTTAACCTCACCTCTTCACTTGGTCTCTCCCAGTGGACCTCCTCACCCTCCCATGTGAATGGGAGCTCACTGGATCTGGTCTTCACTCACCGCTGTGATATTTCTGATTTTTCCAACTCCCCATTTCCCCTCTCTGACCACCACCTGCTCTCCTTCAACCTATCTCTCTCGACTTCCCCATCTCTACCTCCTAAGGCTACCATCACTAAGCGTAACATTGAAGCTATTGACACCACATTCCTTTCCTCCCTGTTTGACTCACTTCTCTCTCCTATTCTCTCTCTCTCATGCCCTGAACAAGCCACTTCCACATACAATGCTTCCCTTACTTCTGCTCTTGACTCTGTTGCTCCACCAACCACTATTCACCCTTGCAAATTAACACCTCAACCCTGGCACACCAAATGCACCAGATATCTGCAAAAATGCTCATGTACTGCTGAGCGACACTGGAGGAAATCACGCTCTAAGGCAGACTTCCTCCATTTCAAACTTATGCTCTCATCCTTCAGTGCTGCCCTTTCTCTTGCTAAACAGTCATACTTCAAGAACCTCATCTCCTCCCAGTCTTCCAACCCCCGGCGCCTCTTTGCCACTCTCAACTCACTCCTCTGCCCACCTCCACCACGTCTCCCTTCCTCACTCTCTGCTCTTGACTTTGCCACTTACTTCACATCCAAAATTGACTCCATACGTCAGGACATCACATCACACCAGACTATCAGTAACCAGCCTTCTCCCATCCCTTACCAACCCTCCCCATCCCTCGCACCAACTCTGTCATCTTTCTCCCATGCATCTGGAGAGGAAGTCATGGCCCTCATTCGTTCCTGTCCCCTCACCACCTCCCCACTTGACCCTATCCCCTCCCGCCTCCTTTGCCACCTCTCTTCTTCTGCTTGTTCCCATCTTTCCCACCTTCTCAATCTCTCCCTCTCATCAGGCACTGTCCCCTCTGCCTTCAAGCACGCTCTCATCTCTCCTATTCTTAAAAAACCTACCCTTGATCCAAACACTATCTCCAACTACCGACCCATCTCTCTCCTCCCTTTTGCCTCCAAACTCCTTGAGCGTATTGTCTACAACCGCCTTACTTCCTTTCTTTCCTCACACTCACTGCTTGACCCATTCCAGTCTGGCTTCCGTCCTCTCCACTCCACTGAAACTGCCCTTACAAAAGTATGCAATGACCTCCATGCTGCTAAATCTAAGGGACACTACTCTCTACTTATTCTACTTGATCTCTCTGCTGCTTTTGACACTGTGGACCATCCTCTCCTACTGCAAATCCTTCACTCCATTGGTTTGCGTAACACTGCCCTCTCTTGGTTGTCGTCCTACCTTTCTGACCGTTCATTCTCTGTCTCCTCTCATGACTCCACCTCCCCCTCACTTCCACTAACTGTAGGGGTACCCCAAGGTTCTGTCCTTGGTCCTCTTCTCTTCTCTCTCTATACGTCCTCACTAGGTAAGCTCATTAGTTCTTTTGGTTTCCAATATCATCTCTATGCTGATGACACTCAAATCTATCTTTCCTCTCCAGACCTCTCCCCTACTCTCCTCACTCGTATCTCCAACTGTCTCTCTGCTATCTCTTCCTGGATGTCCCAGCGCTTTCTTAAACTTAACATGTCTAAGACCGAGCTGATCATCTTCCCTCCCTCCCGCATAATCTCACCTCCTACAATCTCATTATCTATTGATGGCACTACTATCTCCTCTACCCCCCAAGCGCGCTGTCTTGGAGTAATCCTTGACTCCTCCCTCTCCTTCAAACCACACATTCAGCACCTCTCACAAACCTGCCGTTTTCATCTAAAAAATATTTCCAGGATCAGACCCTTTCTGACCCAGGATGCTACTAAGACTCTTATCCACTCACTGGTCATCTCCAGACTGGACTGCTGTAATCTCTTCCTGACTGGCATTCCTGACAAATACCTCTCTCCACTCCAATCTATCCTCAATGCTGCTGCCCGGCTCATTTTCCTCACCAAACGCACTACGTCCACCTCTCCTCTCTTACTAGTCCTTCACTGGCTCCCCTTCCCTTTCAGAATCCATTTCAAGCTTCTCACACTTGCTTACAAAGCCCTCACCCACTCCTCTCCCATCTACATCTCTGATCTTATCTCGCTTTACACTCCCACCCGTCCTCTTCGCTCTGCTAATGCACACCGACTCTCCTGCCTACGGATTACTTCCTCCCACTCCTACCTCCAAGATTTTTCACGTGCTGCACCACTTTTCTGGAATTCCCTACCTCTCCCCCTCAGACTCTCCACCTCTCTACAAAACTTCAAACGGGCTCTCAAGACCCACTTCTTCACCAAACCCAGCCAAATCTCATCCTAAACCTCTGTTCCATGCTCTCTATGTACCCCATCTGTCTCACCCTGTCTGTCTACCCCTCCCTTTTAGAATGTAAGCTCTCACGAGCAGGGCCCTCTTCCCTCATGTGCTTACTCTTTTCTTACTTTAATAATCTTCAGCTGCACCAAATCCAGCAGTCTTCTGCCACCTGATACTTATTCCAGTGTCATCTGCTGATGTAGCTATGTTTATTTACCCTGTACTTGTCCTATATTGTCGTCAACTGTAAGTTGCTGTTTTCCTGTTTGATTATTTGTTTATGTACTCTGTAATTGGGCACTGCGGAACCCTTGTGGCGCCATATAAATAAAGGATAATAATAATAATAAATAATATAATACATAGCAGTACGGTACAGTAGGCCACTGCTCTACCTACCTCTGTGTCGTCAAGTATACTATCCATCCATACCTGTGGTGCATTTTAGAAAAAAACATGTCTCGGCAGAGCAATCTATAAATCCATCATTTTTCAGACAGCAACAGTGGGTATTGTAATAGTCACCCAATCCATCACTTTTATAGGGTTACATGCACCCACATGCTACAGCCTGTCTCAATAATTTTACTGTCACGCTGTGTGTGTTTGTGTTTTTATTTGGGTATTTTTTGTTGTTGTAGAACTACAGGTACCAGCAAGCCCGTTATTTCCCCGCCTGCTGGTACTTGAGGTTCTCCAAGTACCAGCAAGCGGGGGAGGCTTGCTGGGCCTTGTAGTTCCACAACGAAAAAACAATATTCTTTTTTTACACACATGGCTATCAGCCCGGCACCCACCACCCAGGGGTGCTGGGGACAGCCTCGGGCTTCACCCCTGGCCCTTGGGTGCCTCGAGGGGAGGAACCTCTTGATTTAAGGGGTCCCCACTCCTCCAGGGAACCCCGGCCAGGGGTGACTAGTTGGAGGGGTAATGCCAGGGCCGCAGGGACCTACATAAAAGTGTCCCCCGGCTGTGGCATTATCTCTCTGGCTAGTGGAGCCCGGTGCTGGTTTTAAAAATATGGGGGACCCCTACATCTATTGTCCCACGTATTTTTGGAACCTGGACCGGTCTAAGAGCCCGGTGCTGGTTGTCTAAATACGGGGAACCCCTGTCCAATTTTTCCCCCAGTATTTAAATAACCAGGACCGGCTCAAAGAGCCCGAGGCTGGTTATACTAAGGAGGGGGGGCCTCACGCATTTTTTTTAACCCATTCAGACCCTTCTCCTTTAAGTTAATGGAAGCCCTGGACAACAAAATTGCATTCATGTCCTCCTCCCTCACCCTTCCCAGTCCCAAACACTCATTTTTTTTTTCTTTAAAAATTTATAATATATAACGAGAACAATGAGCAGGCAGGCAGCGGGCATTGGCGGCATCGGACTGAGATAGAAATTAGTGGTGGAGGGCTGGGTCAGTTGATTGTGGGCGAGTTTGTAAGCTATTGGCGGTGGCAGCGGGTATCGGCTCAGAGGCAGTAGCGGGCATTGGCTAAGGGTCATCGGCAGGATTCGGCGGACATTATGGCTGTAGTGCCTCACTAGCCACTGACCTCACCGCACGCCACTGTGGGACAGATGTAACATGCAGAGAGAGGTAGATTTGGGAGGGGGAATGTCCTAGCATAACTGTTAATTGCAGTGTAATACTGTAATTCAGCTGTGCAGCATTTGTGGCTAAATGTCAAAGAAGCCAGTATTTACCCTGCATGCAAAACAATAAATGTATTTGAACATACCTCCCAACTATCCCAATTTTTGCAGGACAGTCACTTTTTTGGGGAATGTCCAGCTAACCCAAACAACCCCCCCCCCTTCCCATGGGAAAGGGGGGGGGGGGGGGTGGAAGGCTCCCTGTAGCTTGTTGCTCTGCAAATATGCACATTGTGGGTAATTCAGACCTGATCGCTAGGGTGTGTTTTTTGCATCCCTGTAATCAGGTAGTTGTCGCCTACAGCGGAAGGGAAAATTTGCTGTGCAGGTGTGTGATCACATGTGCACAAGAGCTGCACAGCTCAGCACTTACTCAGCCATTGAGGTGACGTCACAAATCCTCCCACAAAACGCCGGGTCCCTCCAGTGTTTTTCCGGACACTCCCTAGAAACATTCAGTTGCCACCCACACAAACACCCTCTTCTTGTCAATCTTCTTGTGATCTCCGGACCGTCGCACTTACGCATTGTGGCGCATACGCATGTGCAGTGCAAACCAGATTGCCCGCTGGGTGAAAATAAATTGAAGCGATCTGGTCTGAATAAGCCTCAATCTCTATTCACGGGAGACAGAGGGGCTGGGGCATGGCCAGCAGCTCACAGAGCACCTATAATTACAAAAATGGGAGACATGGCTCATGATCGCGATATACCTGCAAAGGTACGCCCTCTACTGATTGACAGGCAGAGGCATTCGCATTTTCTGCGGGGCACCCGGAGAAAATGTAGGCACACGCACAGGATGGACCCTGCGTATATGCCCCCATCCTCTTCATAGTTTTTGCGGTTGGAACGCGTATTACGATCCAAACTGAATTAGGCCCTATGTCTTATATACACGAGCAGTGTGAAAACATCAATCGATGGGGGTAATTCCAAGTTGATCGCAGCAGGAATTTTGTTAGCAGTTGGGCAAAACCATGTGTACTGCAGGGGAGGCAGATATAACATGTGCAGAAAGAGTTAGATTTGGGTGAGTTATTTTGTTTCTGTGCAGGGTAAATACTAACTGCTTTATTTTTACACTGCAAATTAGATTGCAGATTGAACACACCACACCCAAATCTAACTCTCTCTGCACATGTTAAATCTGCCTTCCCTGCAGTGCACATAGGTGGTCATTCCGAGTTGTTCGCTCGGTAATTTTCTTCGCATCGCAGCGATTTTCCGCTTAATGCGCATGCGCAATGTTCACACTGCGACTGCGCCAAGTAAATTTGCTGTGCAGTTAGGAATATTACTCACGGTTTTTTCATCGTTCTGGTGATCGTAATGTGATTGACAGGAAGTGGGTGTTTCTGGGCGGAAACAGGCCGTTTTAGGGGCGTGTGGGAAAAAATGCTACCGTTTCTGGGAAAAACGCGGGAGTGGCTGGAGAAACGGAGGAGTGTCTGGGCGAACGCTGGGTGTGTTTGTGACGTCAAACCAGGAACGACAAGCACTGAACTGATCGCACTGGCAGAGTAAGTCTCGAGCTACTCAGAAACTGCACAGAGATGTCTTATCGCAATATTGCAAATCTTTCGTTCGCAATTTTAAGATGCTAAGATTCACTCCCAGTAGGCGGCAGCTTAGCGTGTGCAATGCTGCTAAAAGCAGCTTGCGAGCGAACAACTCGGAATGAGGGCCATGGGGGGTAATTCTGAGTTGATCGCAGCAGGATTTTTGTTAGCAGTTGGGCAAAACCATGTGCACTGCATTTACGAACAGATGATTTTTTATATAAATTTTAAAATGTTAGTAAATGTGTGTTTTTTTTTCAACCTGGAAGCCCAACATCGATTAAGATCGATCTTAAATAGACCCCTGGGTTTTAAGGATAACCATGGTTGAGTCCAATGGTTAATTCACATTGACCGAAGTTCTAATTAAGTCACCTGTGCTCAAGCATGATATCCTTAAAATCTGGATTGCAATGACAGCATTTTGGAACTATGCCTAAGGGTTTAATTTTTACATTTATCCACTGACAATAAATCTACCTACAATATCCCTGTAACTGTTATGATTACAGTATTTCACTAAATAATTTAATTTGCTGAACCTTCTGTAAAAAGAAATATTAAGCTGCTGTAATTCCCAGATGCAGCAAATTTGTTAGCTAGTGGGCAAAACCATGTGCACTGCAGGGTTGGGGGGGGGGGGCAGATATAACATTTGCAGAGAGATTTAGGTGGGTTATATTGTTTGTGTGCAGGGTAAATACTGGCTGTTTTGTTTTTACACTGCAATTTAGATTTCAGTTTGAACACACCGCACCAAAATCTAACTCTCTCTGCACATATTATACACCCCCCCCCCCTGCAGTGTACATGATTTTAGCTAATAAATTTGCTGCTGTGATCAGATCTGAGTTAAGCCCTATGTATTTGGCACTGGCAAAGGGTTAGAGGCCTTGCTGTAGAGCTCACACCTTTCTTATCATGCATTGTAATATTTCCTATGTCCTGATGTTGTGCTCTCTGCTCCATCCAAGTAAACAGCAATGTAGCATGGCTATCAAAGAGCGTGAAGATTGCAGATTTCCTGGGATTAATGCTAAGGAATGCTATTCCAGAGGCTGCTGCTTTAATTCAAGTGTCACTGGGGTTAAATGGTGTTTTTACCTTAAAAACACAGGTAGAGTATATAGTACAGTGGTAAAGTGGGAGCATGTAGTGCTATTGATTACAGATTTGATGGAGCTTAAACATGGATAAGGTCCATGGCTCTAAGAGTTTATCTTGTGTATCCTTTATTTTTAGTCATGGTCAGATAAGATTAGAAAATACCATTTAAGTGGAAATTTCCTGTTAGCTGTTTTTCAGTTTGCTCAACTGTCTGATTAACTTGTCCTAAAAAAGGACCAAAGGAGCTAAATTGCCCTGTGATCTAGCTAAATTGCCCCAGTTAAAAAAAAAAAAACTAAGCTGCTGTAATTCCTGGATGTTTCCTTACTGCATCAACAGGAAGTGACAAGAAACAATGTAATGTGGAACCGTACAGCAGAAGGGATTGCGGCTACCCCACAATAAGTGCAGCGGAATGTAAGAAGAGGAATTGTTGCTTTGACTGCAGCATTCCCGGGGTTAACTGGTGTTTCTTCAAGTCACAAGGTATGGAGCTGCTGTATAGTTACTCGCAAGTCAGTAGTTGTATCATGCTCACACCTGGAAAACTGGATACACACAGAATGCCCTACACAGGGGGTGAAATGAGCGCCCCCCCCCCCCACCCCCCGTACGCTCAGCACACATCACGCTGTGCTGAGCGGGGGCAGAGATGTGTGCTGAGCAGTTCGCTCAGCACACATCTCTCCCCAAAATCGGGCCGTGAATACGGACCTTTAAACTGGATCCACACTTAGATTATCTGTCCAATTTTTTTTTTCTAGTTGAAACAAAATTATGCTAATATGTGGCAGCAAATGACAATTGACCATTTGCTCACAAACACTGGAAAACATCCAAAAATGGTCATTTAGATAAATTGGTTAAATCCATTTCATTTAGCTAATTTATCCAAACTACCTTTATTGTATCTTTGTGGGTGAATGATGTGTGGGTCAGTGTTGAGGGTGGTGGAGGAGATGGGTATTAGGCACAGCAGGGTGTGGACAGTCAAATAGTGTGCTTAGAGGTTCAGAGTCATTGTATGAGACTCTGGCAACAGTGACTTGATGAGTCTGGTGTCCATAGGGTGGGACGCATTAACCTTTTTATGCTATTGAAATAGTTCTCCTCCTGACCGACGCAGTTCCTTGCTCCGAGGTTGGTGTATTGTTCTGTTGCAGCGCCTCTCCACTGTGGTCACAGTGAGCTGTGTGGTGTTTCTGGCGCATGCCAATCTCCCCCCAACCTCCCTCTTGCATTTCAGACCTACGTACGCATGATGGGATCTTGTATGATATGCGCGTGTGCTGTAGAGATGAAAGTGGGGGTGAGGAGGCAGATCGTGAGATGGGGAAACTTTGTGGACTGTTAGCGAAGGGGAGCACTGGGCAATCTGAGTTGCAAAGAGGGCAGCAGAAGAGGTTATTGCATGTGCACTGGTGACAGGTCCATCCTTGGTGGCCAGCCTCAGTGGTAAAGGGGTACATGAGCTAGTGTCCCTTGGCCAGCCATGTACCATGGCCACCTCCCTACCTCCTATATATTCTCCCTGATCTGTCACTTTGTTACGGTCTGCTGCTGGCACTGGTGTATCGTCCTGCAGATGCCGTCTCCGCCCATTGCTGTGACTTCCCCCAGAGTTAGCCACACAGAGTGACAGATCTGGGAAAATATATAGGAGATCATTACTTTCACTTGCAGCCTACCTTATTTTTTGCAGCCTAGCATGCTCCTGACCCATTCTCTCACTAATACTTATACAACATTCATGAACTCATCTTAAGGTTTCTTTATTATTCAGTCACACTGTCTTGGATCCAAACCATTTCCTGTGGCATTGCAGTCAAACAATTGAGCTATTTACCCTTGCATAGAAAGGTATAATCTAAGCTAGAGAATTCTATTTGGAGCTCACCTTGTACTTTGTGAAGAAATAATCAGCTTTGTGGCTGAGCAGATATATGGAGTGTGTGGCTGCACACTGCATTGATCTGCTGAGTTGCAATGCTAATAATTTTTTTTTTGCAAAGTACCAATAGCTTCATTGTGAAGGTGGAAAGAAGGGTGTTACGGCATGGAATGTACAAACTGCGAGACCCTGCTGGTAGCGCCTTTGTCTATTTAGTAGGAAGGGCACGTAACAGCCGGGGGGCAATGGAGGAAGCCCCTTTAGGGCTGGAGCCCGGCGGCAACTGACTCCGTTGTCTCTGGCAGTTCCGCCCCTGGACTAGAGGAATGGTCAAGAACATGGCAACATTTAATGCCAAAAAATGCAAAATCATACACGTCTCAAAAATGCAAAGGCTAACTATAATATTAAGGGCATTATAATGGCAAGAGGAAAGCTATCTAAGTATTACTATTTCAGGTGAGCAATGTAACAAAGCAATAGGAAAGGCAAGTCAGATGCTTGTTTGCATAGGTTAAAGAACCAGTAGCAGAAAAAAGTAATACAGGTTGAGTATCCCATATCCAAATATTCAGAAATACGGAATATTCCGAAATACGGACTTTTTTGAGTGAGACTGAGATAGTGAAACCTTTGTGTTTTGATGGCTCAGTGTACACAAACTTTGTTTAATACTCAAAGTTATTAAAAATATTGTATTAAATGAACTTCAGACTGTGTGTATAAGGTGTATATGAAACATAAATGAATTCTGTGAATGTACACACACTTTGTTTAATGCACAAAGTTATAAAAAATATTGGCTAAAATGACCTTCAGGCTGTGTGTATAAGGTGTATATGAAACATAAATGCCTTCTGTGCTTAGATTTAGGTCCCATCACCATAATATCTCGTTATGGTATGCAATTATTCCAAAATACAGAAAAATCTGATATCCAAAATTCCTCTGGTCCCAAGCATTTTGGATAAGGGATACTCAACCTGTAATGCCACTGTATAGGTCCTTGGTACAGCCACATTTAGAATCCTGTGTTCAGTTCCAGAAGCCATATCTCCAGAAGGCTGTAAATACATTAGGGCAACTAAAATTGTGCATGGCCTACATCACAAAACTTACCTGGAAATACTAAAAAATGTTGATGTGTATAGTTTGGAGAAGGGAAGAGGGAACATACAGTAATAGAAACATTTAAATATATAGGGAGGAATGTAATAGGGTGTGAGAATCAGAAAGTGAGAGATTTTGTGTTTTTTCCTGTTGTTTTTTTTTTTTTTGATTGTTTGTTTTTAAAGTGGCAATCCTTTACATGGCAAAACCAGGTTGATATTTGCCATGTAAAGGATTGCCACCGTGGGCATGTGTAGAAGGGGCACTGCTACTGTTGGCATTATGTGTGTAAGCTGCACTGATATGGTGGTTATGTGTATAAAGGGCACTGCGACTGTGGGTATTATTATTATTATTATTACATGCGGTGTAATGACAATAAGATAGTGCTACTGTGTGGCGTATTTTGATTTGGGGTGCTATTGTGTGGCCATGCCCCTTCCTTGTGATACCACACCTTCTTTTTTTAAGGAGCGCACTGTCCCTTTATTAAGTATTGGAGAGAGGGCCCAAATTAATAGTTTGCAGGGAGGCGCCAAACACCCTAGCACTGGCCCTTTGGTAGGGGACAGGATTTGCTTCTGCTTGTGCACATATGTTATGATTGCCAGCCAACAGCACTGGTTTTGCCTATAACACTAACTATAAATATTTTGAATTGGTCCTGGACCACCAATCCAAGGCACCCCTGCAAGTGTCCTGAGGCACCCCAGGGTGCAGTTTGAGAACCACTGGTCTAGTGAGTACCCAGGATAATTATTGTAGCTGGTCTGCGGGTAACAGCTCTCAGATCCACTTCTAGAAAAAATGCAGCAATGTAATTTGAGTGACAAACTGCAGAGATGAACCCTTTCTGTGACTGCTGCACAGGGATCACACAAACTCTATTCATAGGGCTGACTTCACTTAGGGGAGATGTTCTCACCCCGCAAAGAAGTGCGAGTATATACCGCACTTACGGTACCATTGGATTTACAGATATTTTCTTGCAATACACTATGGGGGTCATTCTGAGTTGATTGCTCGCTAGCAGTTTTTAGCAGCCATGCAAACGCATTGTCGCTGCCCACTGGAGAGTGTATATTCACTTTGGAGAAG
Organism: Pseudophryne corroboree; assembly: GCF_028390025.1. Lineage (NCBI taxonomy): Eukaryota > Metazoa > Chordata > Amphibia > Anura > Myobatrachidae > Pseudophryne > Pseudophryne corroboree. Next base: position 119,866 of record NW_026970504.1, read on the forward strand.
TGCGAATACTTGAGTAGCAGAGCGCCTGCAAAATCGTTTCAAAATAAGACCAGCACTGTAGTTACACTTCGTGTGCGTTGATTCTAACAACCGAGGGACGGCTTTTGATGTCACACACCCATCCAGCGAATGCCCAGCCACGTCTGCATTTCTTCTGCCACGCCTGCATTTTTCCAAGCACTCCCTGAAAACGGTCAGTTGACACCCAGAAACGCCCTCTTTCTGTCAATCTCCTTGTGGCCTGTTCTGTGATTGGAATAATCGCTAGAACTAGTGCAAAACCACAATGGACTTTGTACCCGTACGATGCGCATGCACATTACGGAGCATGCGCATGCACAGATTAGCCATTTTTTTTCAACTGATTGCTACGCAGCGAACAACGGCAGCAAGCGATCAACTCGGAATGACCCCCTATATACATAGAAACATGGATTTTTACTGCAGGAATTATGGTTAGTTTAGGGGTATCGGTTAGGGTCAACAGAGGTGTAGCTAGGGGTCCAAGCGCCCCTGGCAAAGTAAGGGACTGGCGCCCCCCCTTTCGATAAAGCATTGCAGTCCATTGGCGGTTACCATGTTGGAGCCACAGCAACTGACCCCCTCCCCCACACGCTGCCCTACATCATCGGCTGGGATTCACTGTTGGTGTGAAGCCACTGGGAACATTCTGGTAGCATTAGCAGCAGTCTGTGTCATAGATAGGGAAGGCAGAAGGTTAACTAGCTAATAGCAGTCTGTTGGCAGCAGAGGCTGGGCGGGGGGCTGAGAATGAGCCAACGCTGATCAGTGTCCAGTCTGCTCAGACAAAAATATTTTGTGATCAGGGCTGGTTCTAGACCAAAGGAGCCAATGGCAAAAATTTCCTTTGGCACCCCCCCCCCCCCCCCACACACACACACACACACACATACACAAACACACACACACACACACACACACACACACACCAAAAAAGAACATATCCCAGTTTAACATAACGCTATGTGGTGCAAGGTGTGGAGCTGGTCACTTGTATCAGACCTCTGACATTTGCCTTTTCACCCATATTGCATACTTTTGTCTTGCAGGTTGTGTCTTAATTCAAGAAGTGTTCTAAGTACTTCAGCTTAGTATCTTTACTGACCCCTCTTTACCCCACACTACATAACTGACCCCTCTATACCCTACACTACATCACTGACCTTTCTATAACCATCACTGCATTACTGACCCCTCTATTAGAGATGTGCACTTGAAATTTTTCGGGTTTTGTGTTTTGGTTTTGGGTTCGGTTCCGCGGCCGTGTTTTGGGTTCGACCGCGTTTTGGCAAAACCTCACCGAATTTTTTTTGTCGGATTCGGGTGTGTTTTGGATTCGGGTGTTTTTTTCAAAAAACACTAAAAAACAGCTTAAATCATAGAATTTGGGGGTCATTTTGATCCCAAAGTATTATTAACCTCAAAAACCATAATTTCCACTCATTTTCAGTCTATTCTGAACGCCTCACACCTCACAATATTATTTTTAGTCCTAAAATTTGCACCGAGGTCGCTGGATGACTAAGCTAAGCGACCCTAGTGGCCGACACAAACACCTGGCCCATCTAGGAGTGGCACTGCAGTGTCACGCAGGATGGCCCTTCCAAAAAACACTCCCCAAACAGCACATGACGCAAAGAAAAAAAGAGGCGCAATGAGGTAGCTGTGTGAGTAAGCTAAGCGACCCTAGCGGCCGACACAAACACCTGGCCCATCTAGGAGTGTCACTGCAGTGTCACGCAGGATGGCCCTTCCAAAAAACACTCCCCAAACAGCACATGACGCAAAGAAAAAAAGAGGCGCAATGAGGTAGCTGTGTGAGTAAGATAAGCGACCCTAGTGGCCGACACAAACACCTGGCCCATCTAGGAGTGGCACTGCAGTGTCACGCAGGATGGCCCTTCCAAAAAACATTACCCAAACAGCACATGACGCAAAGAAAAAAAGAGGCGCAATGAGGTAGCTGTGTGAGTAAGATAAGCGACCCTAGTGGCCGACACAAACACCTGGCCCATCTAGGAGTGGCACTGCAGTGTCACGCAGGATGGCCCTTCAAAAAAATACTCCCCAAACAGCACATGACGCAAAGAAAAATGAAAGAAAAAAGAGGTGCAAGATGGAATTGTCCTTGGGCCCTCCCACCCACCCTTATGTTGTATAAACAGGACATGCACACTTTAACCAACCAATCATTTCAGTGACAGGGTCTGCCACACGACTGTGACTGAAATGACGGGTTGGTTTGGACCCCCACCAAAAAAGAAGCAATTAATCTCTCCTTGCACAAACTGGCTCTACAGAGGCAAGATGTCCACCTCATCATCATCCTCCGATATATCACCGTGTACATCCCCCTCCTCACAGATTATCAATTCGTCCCCACTGGAATCCACCATCTCAGCTCCCTGTGTACTTTGTGGAGGCAATTGCTGCTGGTCAATGTCTCCACGGAGGAATTGATTATAATTCATTTTAATGAACATCATCTTCTCCACATTTTCTGGAAGTAACCTCGTACGCCGATTGCTGACAAGGTGAGCGGCGGCACTAAACACTCTTTCGGAGTACACACTTGTGGGAGGGCAACTTAGGTAGAATAAAGCCAGTTTGTGCAAGGGCCTCCAAATTGCCTCTTTTTCCTGCCAGTATAAGTACGGACTGTCTGACGTGCCTACTTGGATGCGGTCACTCATATAATCCTCCACCATTCTTTCAATGGGGAGAGAATCATATGCAGTGCCAGTAGACGACATGTCCGACTCCGTAATCGTTGTCAGGTCCTTCAGTACGGACCAGATGTCAGCATCAGCAGTCGCTCCAGACTGCCCTGCATCACCGCCAGCGGGTGGGCTCGGAATTCTGAGCCTTTTCCTCGCACCCCCAGTTGCGGGAGAATGTGAAGGAGGAGATGTTGACAGGTCGCGTTCCGCTTGACTTGACAATTTTCTCACCAGCAGGTCTTTGAACCCCAGCAGACTTGTGTGTGCCGGAAAGAGAGATCCAAGGTAGGTTTTAAATCTAGGATCGAGCACGGTGGCCAAAATGTAGTGCTCTGATTTCAACGGATTGACCACCCGTGAATCCTTGTTAAGCGAATTAAGGGCTCCATCCACAAGTCCCACATGCCTAGCGGAATCGCTCTGTGTTAGCTCCTCCTTCAATGTCTCCAGCTTCTTCTGCAAAAGCCTGATGAGGGGAATGACCTGACTCAGGCTGGCAGTGTCTGAACTGACTTCACGTGTGGCAAGTTCAAAGGGCAGCAGAACCTTGCACAACGTTGAAATCATTCTCCACTGCGCTTGAGACAGGTGCATTCCACCTCCTATATCGTGCTCAATTGTATAGGCTTGAATGGCCTTTTGCTGCTCCTCCAACCTCTGAAGCATATATAGGGTTGAATTCCACCTCGTTACCACTTCTTGCTTCAGATGATGGCAGGGCAGGTTCAGGCGTTTTTGGTGTTGCTCCAGTCTTCTGTACGTGGTGCCTGTACGCCGAAAGTGTCCCGCAATTCTTCTGGCCACCGACAGCATCTCTTGCACGCCCCTCTCGTTTTTTAAATAATTCTGCACCACCAAATTCAAGGTATGTGCAAAACATGGGACGTGCTGGAATTTGCCCATATTTAATGCACACACAATATTGCTGGCGTTGTCCGATGCCACAAATCCACAGGAGAGTCCAATTGGGGTAAGCCATTCCGCGATGATCTTCCTCAGTTGCCGTAAGAGGTTTTCAGCTGTGTGCGTATTCTGGAAACCGGTGATACAAAGCGTAGCCTGCCTAGGAGTTGGCGTTTGCGAGATGCTGCTACTGGTGCCGCCGCTGCTGTTCTTGCGGCGGGAGTCCATACATCTACCCAGTGGGCTGTCACAGTCATATAGTCCTGACCCTGCCCTGCTCCACTTGTCCACATGTCCGTGGTTAAGTGGACATTGGGTACAACTGCATTTTTTAGGACACTGGTGAGTCTTTTTCTGACGTCCGTGTACATTCTCGGTATCGCCTGCCTAGAGAAGTGGAACCTAGATGGTATTTGGTAACGGGGGCACACTACCTCAAGAAATTGTCTAGTTCCCTGTGAACTAACGGCGGATACCGGACGCACGTCTAACACCAACATAGTTGTCAAGGCCTCAGTTATCCGCTTTGCAACAGGATGACTACTGTGATATTTCATCTTCCTCGCAAAGGACTGTTGGACAGTCAATTGCTTGGTGGAAGTAGTAAAAGTGGGCTTACGACTTCCCCTCTGGGATGACCATCGACTCCCAGCAGCAACAACAGCAGCGCCAGCAGCAGTAGGCGTTACACGCAAGGATGCATCGGAGGAATCCCAGGCAGGAGAGGACTCGTCAGAATTGCCAGTGACATGGCCTGCAGGACTATTGGCATTCCTGGGGAAGGAGGAAATTGACACTGACGGAGTTGGTGGGGTGGTTTGCGTGAGCTTGGTTACAAGAGGAAGGGATTTACTGGTCAGTGGACTGCTTCCGCTGTCGCCCAAAGTTTTTGAACTTGTCACTGACTTATTATGAATGTGCTGCAGGTGACGTATAAGGGAGGATGTTCCGAGGTGGTTAACGTCCTTACCCCTACTTATTACAGCTTGACAAAGGCAACACACGGCTTGACACCTGTTGTCCGCATTTCTGTTGAAATACTTCCACACCGAAGAGCTCATTTTTTTGGTATTTTCACCAGGCATGTCAATGGCCATATTCCTCCCACGGACAACAGGTGTCTCCCCGGGTGCCTGACTTAAACAAACCACCTCACCATCAGAATCCTCCTGGTCAATTTCCTCCCCAGCGCCAGCAACACCCATATCCTCCTCATCCTGGTGTACTTCAACACTGACATCTTCAATCTGACTATCAGGAAATGGACTGCGGGTGCTCCTTCCAGCACTTGCAGGGGGCGTGCAAATGGTGGAAGGCGCATGCTCTTCACGTCCAGTGTTGGGAAGGTCAGGTATCGCAACCGACACAATTGGACTCTCCTTGTGGATTTGGGATTTCGAAGAACGCACAGTTCTTTGCTGTGCTTTTGCCAGCTTGAGTCTTTTCATTTTTCTAGCGAGAGGCTGAGTGCTTCCATCCTCATGTGAAGCTGAACCACTAGCCATGAACATAGGCCAGGGCCTCAGCCGTTCCTTGCCACTCCGTGTGGTAAATGGCATATTGGCAAGTTTACGCTTCTCCTCCGACAATTTTATTTTAGATTTTTGAGTCCTTTTTTTACTGATATTTGGTGTTTTGGATTTTACATGCTCTGTACTATGACATTGGGCATCGGCCTTGGCAGACAACGTTGCTGGCATTTCATCGTCTCAGCCATGACTAGTGGCAGCAGCTTCAGCACGAGGTGGAAGTCGATCTTGATCTTTCCCTATTTTTGGAACCTCAACATTTTTGTTCTCCATATTTTAATAGGCACAACTAAAAGGCACCTCAGGTAAACAATGGAGATGGATGGATACTAGTATACTTATGGATGACGAGCGACTGCCGACACAGAGGTAGCTACAGCCGTGGACTACCGTACTGTGTCTGCTGCTAATATAGACTGGATGATAATGAGATAAAATTAAAATATATATATATATATATATATATATATCACACTAGTACTGCAGCCGGACAGGTATATATTATGTAATGACGGACCTGCTGGACACTGTCTGTCAGCACTGCAGACTCCTAAAGTAAGCTACTAGTATCAAGAAGATAGAAAAAAAAAAAAACACGGGTAGGTGATATACAATTATGGATGGACGAGCGACTGCCGACACAGAGGTAACTACAGCCGTGGACTACCGTACTGTGTCTGCTGCTAATATAGACTGGATGATAATGAGATAAAATTAAAATATATATATATATCACACTAGTACTGCAGCCGGACAGGTATATATTATGTAATGACGGACCTGCTGGACACTGTCTGTCAGCACTGCAGACTCCTAAAGTAAGCTACTAGTATCAAGAAGATAGAAAAAAAAAACCACGGGTAGGTGGTATACAATTATGGATGGACGAGCGACTGCCGACACAGAGGTAGCTACAGCCGTGGACTACCGTACTGTGTCTGCTGCTAATATAGACTGGATGATAATGAGATAAAATTAAAATATATATATATATATCACACTAGTACTGCAGCCGGACAGGTATATATTATGTAATGACGGACCTGCTGGACACTGTCTGTCAGCACTGCAGACTCCTAAAGTAAGCTACTAGTATCAAGAAGATAGAAAAAAAAAACCACGGGTAGGTGGTATACAATTATGGATGGACGAGCGACTGCCGACACAGAGGTAGCTACACCCGTGGACTACCGTACTGTGTCTGCTGCTAATATAGACTGGATGATAATGAGATAAAATTAAAATATATATATATTATATATCACACTAGTACTGCAGCCGGACAGGTATATATTATGTAATGACGGACCTGCTGGACACTGTCTGTCAGACTCAGCACTGCAGACTCCTAAAGTAAGCTACTAGTATCAAGAAGATAGAAAAAAAAAAAACCACGGGTAGGTGGTATACAATTATGGATGGACGAGCGACTGCCGACACAGAGGTAACTACAGCCGTGGACTACCGTACTGTGTCTGCTGCTAATATAGACTGGATGATAATGAGATAAAATTAAAATATATATATATATATCACACTAGTACTGCAGCCGGACAGGTATATATTATGTAATGACGGACCTGCTGGACACTGTCTGTCAGCACTGCAGACTCCTAAAGTAAGCTACTAGTATCAAGAAGATAGAAAAAAAAAAAACCACGGGTAGGTGGTATACAATTATGGATGGACGAGCGACTGCCGACACAGAGGTAACTACAGCCGTGGACTACCGTACTGTGTCTGCTGCTAATATAGACTGGATGATAATGAGATAAAATTAAAATATATATATATTATATATCACACTAGTAGCTACAGCCGTGGACTACCGTACTGTGTCTGCTGCTAATATAGACTGGATGATAATGAGATAAAATTAAAAAATATATATATATATATATATATCACACTAGTACTGCAGCCGGACAGGTATATATTATGTAATGACGGACCTGCTGGACACTGTCTGCAGAATGCGTTTATAAAAACACCACACGACGAGTGTTTAACTTTTTCAGGCAGACAATCACAATATACTGGTGGTCAGCAGACAATCACAATACTGGTGGTCAGTGGTCACTGGTCAGTCACACTGGCAGTGGCACTCTGGCAGCAAAAGTGTGCACTGTACTTAAAATATGTACTCCTGCTATAACTGCTCCCCAGTCTCCCCCACAATTAAGCTGTGTGAGCAGTGAGCACTCAGCACAGTCAGATAATGATATACAGTATTACATATAATGCAGCACACTGGGCTGAGCACAGATATGGTATGTGACTGTGTCACACTGTGTATCGTTTTTCTTCAGGCAGAGAACGGATTAATTAAACTGGTGGTCACTGGTCACACTATCAGCAGCAAGTAGTACTCCTCCTAATAATATGCTCCCCAAAATTTGTGTCTCTCTCTAGTACTCTAGTCTAAAAGGAGAGGACGCCAGCCACGTCCTCTCCCTATCAATCTCAATGCACGTGTGAAAATGGCGGCAAAACCACAATGGACTTTGTACCCGTACGATGCGCATGCACATTACGGAGCATGCGCATGCACAGATTAGCCATTTTTTTTCAACTGATTGCTACGCAGCGAACAACGGCAGCAAGCGATCAACTCGGAATGACCCCCTATATACATAGAAACATGGATTTTTACTGCAGGAATTATGGTTAGTTTAGGGGTATCGGTTAGGGTCAACAGAGGTGTAGCTAGGGGTCCAAGCGCCCCTGGCAAAGTAAGGGACTGGCGCCCCCCCTTTTGATAAAGCATTGCAGTCCATTGGCGGTTACCATGTTGGAGCCACAGCAACTGACCCCCTCCCCCACACGCTGCCCTACATCATCGGCTGGGATTCACTGTTGGTGTGAAGCCACTGGGAACATTCTGGTAGCATTAGCAGCAGTCTGTGTCATAGATAGGGAAGGCAGAAGGTTAACTAGCTAATAGCAGTCTGTTGGCAACAGAGGCTGGGCGGGGGGCTGAGAATGAGCCAACGCTGATCAGTGTCCAGTCTGCTCAGACAAAAATATTTTGTGATCAGGGCTGGTTCTAGACCAAAGGAGCCAATGGCAAAAATTTCCTTTGGCACCCCCCCCCCCCACACACACACACACACATACACACACACACACACACACACACACACACACACACACAAAAAAGAACATATCCCAGTTTAACATAACGCTATGTGGTACAAGGTGTGGAGCTGGTCACTTGTATCAGACCTCTGACATTTGCCTTTTCACCCATATTGCATACTTTTTCTTGCAGGTTGTGTCTTAATTCAAGAAGTGTTCTAAGTACTTCAGCTTAGTATCTTTACTGACCCCTCTTTACCCCACACTACATAACTGACCCCTCTATACCCTACACTACATCACTGACCTTTCTATAACCATCACTGCATTACTGACCCCTCTATACAGTACACTGACCTCTATATACCTGCTAGTACATCCCTGATGCCTATATTCCCTAAGCTAAATCCCTGACGCCTCTATTCCCTACGCTACATCCCTGACGCCTCTATTCCCTACGCTACATCCCTGACGCCTCTATTCCCTACGCTACATCCCTGACGCCTCTATTCCCTATGCTACATCCCTGACGCCTCTATACCCTACGCTACATCCCTGATGCCTCTATTCCCTACGCTACATTCCTGATGCCTCTATAACCTACGCTACATCCCTGACGCCTCTATACCCTACGCTACATCCCTGACGCCTCTATACAGTACAATGCATTACTGATCCCTCTAGACCATACATCCTCATTACATCAGAGAGATAGTGAAACACTGGAAAAAATAAGGATAAAGTGGACTACAGAAACTGATGCTCTAAACAAAGGAGAGAGAGAGAGAGAGAAAAGCACAAGGGAAAGTGGGCAATCGGAACACCATAGGGAGAGGAGAGATAGAAATGCCTGAAAAAGTAAAGGGGGTTGGGTATGGCATCCGGCGCTCGGGATTCCAGCAGTCACATGATACCTAATCCTAACCCTCTGGGGGGGTGGCGGATAGGGCTAACCCTCAGGGGGTGGCAGCTAGGACTAACCCCCCCCCCCTCCTAGTGCCTTCCCTAACACCCCCTCCCCCGGTCCTAACCCTCCCTCCAATACTCGCCTTCGGGATGTTGGCTGTCTGTGTGCCGGCACCAGTCTCCCAAGTGGTGTCAGAATTCCAACATCGGTCAAATGACCGCCGGTATACCGTCTGCCGGGATGGTAAATGTATCCTGAGGACAGGTAGTGAGTGTGGAGGGATAGGTGGTTCAGTAAAATGTAACAGCTCAAACTGCGATCATTCACTGATAAATTGATTTATAGCTCTCCCTTTTTAACCATTGCAGTCATAAAAGCAATGTTTTTAGACTTTTAAATAAAGCTTGTTAGCATCCCCAGCACACTGTATATGCTGGGAGATGTAGTTCTCAATATGAAAACATTTAATTACTGTATGAACTCTAATTCCCCAACTGAAACCTCTCACAAACACACACTCCAAAATCTAGTACACACACACACACATTTCCCCAATACTGACAACTCTCATCACTTCCACACACTGACAACTCCCTCCTGCTCCTCTCCCCACTGACACTGACAGCTCCCTCACAGTCACACACATCCTCCACCCCCCCACACACACACTGATAGCACACATGCACAAATCCCTCCCTCCTCGACACTAACTGTCACGGACTGCTTGGGCAGCAGGGGGCAGGCTCTGACTTGAAGTGCTGAAATTCAACAGCTCTCTCGAACTTGCAAGGCATGGCTGTGCAGCTGTCTCCAGCCATCTCCTTGCCCACTGTGTAATTTGTGGCGTTCTCTGATGTTCCCCGCTCTGCCTCTACAACCGGCACATAATGTACAGCAGTGGTGACTCCTGAGTATGGGCCTGGAGAACTCCGCCTACCGGGGGGTAGGGATTAACAATTTCAAAGGGGCAGAGCTAGGAGTGAAGCAGTGGACAGCAGTTGAGGGGCGTTTCAAACTGTAACAAGGTTGGGACAATTTCAGTATCCTTCCCTCACCGTCTAATTGGTCAGTCCCACGCCGAGACTGCAGAACTCTATCCCTTAGCCACGGTTGGCACAGCTGGATGGTGCCCCTGGCAAGTGCCATCCTGGCCAAGGGGTAGATACGCCCCTGAGGGTCAGGGCCAGCAACAGAAATCTCGGGGCCCAGTACACTGATATCTCTGGGGCCCCCTCAACCCCCCCTTAACTTGGCAGAGGGATCTTTAAAAAAAAAATGGAGCCTTTGACTCGGACCGTCAGTGAGGCCGGCAGGTGGTTTTCATACTGGGCTATCCAGCTCTTCGGTGGCGGCGGCAGGGACATTCAGAAAAGGGCCAGCACAGCAACATGCATAATAATGGCAATACAGTATGGACCACAGGGACTGGACAAAGTGATGGGGTAAAAGGAGGGGGGAGGGTTTAGTTGGCCTGTTAATTGTTTTCCTGCTTAAATTGAGCAGTTGGTGGATACACTTTAAAAAGCAATATTGGCACTGTGGCCCCATTATTTCTGTTCTTAATACTTGGAGCCCTGAACAAGTGTCCCCTTTGTCCCCCCTGTCACCGGGCCTGTTCAGGCGTTACCTATGGAGAAGCTGCGACATGACATCCTAGGACACGATACTGCACCATGCATCACCATTATATTTCAGTGTGCCTTGTCAATATTTAAATCTTGTTCTGTGTGACGTGAGTTGTAAATGGTTGAAAATCTCTGTGCTACAGTATCGTCACCATGTAGTTATAACAACACCGCAAAACCACCAAAAGACGTGTTTTGGTAGAGGGACTGCTGGAGGGGCCCATTGGGGCCCCCAGTTTGCTACCCCACCCCAGTATACCTGTGCTGTAGCCAGTGGAAGGGGCACTATCTTCCCGGTGATCTCTTCGGGAAGATGGTGCCGCACATAGAAAGCAAAGACTCTGGCTGCACTCTCCTGCCCTCGCTCTAAGCAAGGTGATCGGGCCACAAAAGGACCCCTGTCGGACCCCGGCCTGTGGGCCACAAAAGGATGCATTGGGGGCGGCATGCGGCCCATGGGTTTGACACCCCTGCTCTAGAGTATCAAAATTTGTTTCACGGCACCCCTAGGCCAAAGTTTTTTTATTGAGAAATTCAGAAAAAAATATAAAATTAAGTAAATTGTGTTTATAGCATGTCATCCTCAGGTTCAGTTATGTTGTGAGGGAATGGTTTTGCCAATTTAATAAAGTATAAATAATTTTAATTGGTCCTGGACCACCAAACTATGCTACCAGTGCAAGAACCCCAGTTTGGAAACTACTGCCATAAAATAAACCTTTTTTGTTTTTTTTAAACTACATGTAATACACCTTAGATCTCAGTTCCTAAAAGGTTTTAAACCTTTGCATACAGTAAACTACACATATTTAAAAATCCTACACCGGGCACAAGTGCTCACGGGCCAATTTCATGGCAGTCTCGGATAGGAGGGCATTGTGGATTCACCAAGGGAATGCTGATGCTGACTCCAAGAAGAAAGGGAGTCTCTTCCCTATGAAGGTGAAGCCTTGTTTGGCGACGGCCTAGTTAATTTGATCTCGGCAGCTCCCGCAGGTAAGTCATCCTTCTTGCCCTATGTTCCCTCTCAACGGATGAAGACGCATCATTATCTGACGCAGTCATTTCGGCCCAATAGATATGCAAGAAGTTAAGATTCCCCTTTCTTTGCAGGTAGAGGAAGGAAAAGAGGGAAGAGGTCTGTAGCCTCTTCAAGATCGCAGGAGCAGAGATCGTCCTCTGCTTCTGCCAAATCCACTGCATGACGCTGGGGCTCTCTTGCAGGAGCCCGCACCAGTGGGGGGCACGTCTAAAACTCTTCAGTCAGTTCTGGATTCATTCGGACCTGGACTCGTGGGTTTTACAAATAGTGTCCCAAGGGTACAAACTGGGGTTTCAAGACGTTCCCCCTCACCGATTGTTCAAATCAGCCTTAGTCAGCAGGGAGAAGGTTTTTATTCAAGCCTCTTCGTGGTCCCGAAGCCGGACGGCTCAGTCAGACCAATCTTAAATCTGAAATCCCTTAATTTCTACATAAAGAAATTCAATTTCAAGATGGAATCTCTCAGGGTAGTGATCTCCAGTCCGGGGGATAAAGGAGATTTCATGGTTTTGGTAGACATAAAGGATGCCTACTTATATGTTCCCATTTAGCCACTGCATCAAGCTACCTGAGGTTTGCAATTCAGGATTGTCATTACCAATTTCAGACGTTGCCGTTTGGTCTGTCCACGGCTCCGAGGATTTTCACCAGGGTGATGGCGGAAATGATGGTTCTCCTTCGCAAGCAAGGAGTCACAATTATCCCGTACTTGGATGATCTCCTGATAAAGGCGAGATCCAGGGACCAGTTGGTGCAAAACATCTACTCTCCCTGACAGTTCTTCAACAACATGGTTGGCTCCTAAACTTGCCAAAATCGCAGTTGGTCCCAATGACGCGGTTGTTGTTTTTGGGAGTGATGCTGGACACAGAAGAGGTTTTCTTCTAGTGGAAAGGCTCTGGAGATCCAGAGTCTGGTCAAACAAATTCTGAAACCAGCAAGAGTGTTAATCCATCATTGCATTCAGTTGCTGGGGAAGATGGTTGCGGCCTACGAGGCCATTCAGTTTGGCAGGTTCCATGCCAGAGTGTTCCAGTGGGACCTGTTGGACAAGTGGTCCGGATCCCACCTACACATGCACCGGAGGATAATCCTGTCTTCCAAGACCAGAATCTCACTCCATTGGTGGCTGCACAGTTCTCACCACCTAGAGGGGCGATGGTTCGGGATCCAGGACGGGATCCTAGGGACCACGGATGCAACCCTCTGAGGCTGGAGAGCAGTCACACAGGGGGAAAACATCCAAGGAAGATGGTCAAGTCTTCCTTGGATGTTTTCATCTCCACATAATGTTCTGGAGTTAAGGGCCATTTAATAACTGCAGACACAGTACGCACTGGGACGGGTGCCCAGCATCCTCTACGGACTAAGAGAAAAGGATTTACCGGTAGGTATTAAAATCCTATTTTCTCTAACGTCCTAGAGGATGCTGGGGACTCCGTAAGGACCATGGGGATAGACGGGCTCCGCAGGAGACATGGGCACTTTAAGAAAGACTTTAGTTCTGGGTGTGCACTGGCTCCTCCCTCTATGCCCCTCCTCCAGACCTCAGTTTGATACTGTACCCAGTGGAGACTGGGTGCTTTTCAGGAGCTCTCCTGAGCTTTCTGACAGAAAGTATTTTGTTAGGTTTTTCATTTTCAGGGAGCACTGCTGGCAACAGACTCCCTCATCGAGGGACTGAGGGGAGAGAAGCAGCCCTACTCTCTGAGTTGCAAGGTCCTGCTTCTTAGGCTACTGGACTCCATTAGCTCCAGTGGGATTGGTACGCAGGATCTCACCCTCGCCGTCCGTCCCAGAGCCGCGCCGCCGTCCCCCTCGCAGAGCCGGAAGACAGAAGCCGGGTGAGTATGAGAAGAAAAGAAGACTTCAGAGGCGGCAGAAGACTTCATGATCTTCACTGAGGTAACGCACAGCACTGCAGCTGTGCGCCTTTGCTCCCATACACCTCACATACTCCGGTCACTGTAAGGGTGCAGGGCGCAGGGGGGGCGCCCTGGGCAGCAATATAAACCTCTTTCGCAAAAATATAACATATATACAGCTGGGCACTTTATATATGTATAAGCCCCCACCAATTTTACAGTTTAAGCGGGACAGAAGCCCGCCTCCGAGGGGGCGGGGCTTCTCCCTCAGCACTCACCAGCGCCATTTTTTCTCCACAGCACCGCTGAGAGGAAGCTCCCCGGACTCTACCCTGCTTATACCACGTTAGACAAGAGGGTTGAAAAGAGGGGGGGGGGGGGGGCACATAATTCGCAAATTACATACAGCAGCACTACTGGGCAAACATTAAGTTACTGTTTTATTCCTGGGTTATATAGCGCTGGGGGGGGTGCTGGCATACTCTCTCTCTGTCTCTCCAAAGGGCCTTGTGGGGAACCTGTCTTCAGAAAAAGCATTCCCTGTGTGTGAAGTGTGTCGGTACACGTGTGTCGACATGTCTGAGGAAGAAGGCTATATTAGAGAGGAGCGGGAGCAAATGAATGTGGTGTCTCATTGGATGGATATGTGGAATGTTTTAAATGCTAGTGTAAACTCATTGCACAAAAGATTAGACAAGGCAGAAGCTTTGGGACAGTCAGGGTTTCAACCCATGCCTGATCCTATGTTGCAGGGACTGTCAGGGTCTCATAAGCGCCCACTATCCCAGATTGTTGACACAGATACCGACACGGATTCTGACTCCAGTGTCGATTACGATGAAGCAAAGTTACAGCCAAAATTGGCAAAATCCATTCGATTTATGATTATGGCAATAAAAGATGTTTTGCACATCACAGAGGAACCCCCTGTCGCTGACAAGAGGGTACATATGTACAAGGGAAAGAAGCCTGAGGTAACCTTTCCCCCCTCACACGAGCTGAACGAGTTATGTGAAAAAGCTTGGGAATCTCCAGATAAAAGACTGCAGATTTCCAAAAGGATTCTTATGGCGTATCCTTTCCCATCAACGGATAGGTTACGATGGGAATCCTCCCCTAGGGTGGACAAAGCATTAACACGCTTATCCAAGAAGGTAGCCCTCCCGTCCCAGGATACGGCTACCCTCAAAGAGTGTGCTGACCGCAAACAGGAGATTACCCTGAAGTCCATTTATACACATTCAGGTACCTTACTCAGACCGGCAATTGCGTCGGCCTGGGTGTGTAGTGCTGTAGCGGCATGGACAAATACCTTATCTGAGGGGATGGATAGCCTAGACAAGGATACTATTTTATTGACCCTGGGGCATATAAGAGATGCTGTCCTATATATGTGTGTATGCAAACTACAGGTGGTGCTGCAGGGCCCACACCCTTTTACTTGTCTTGTAGAGCAGCTCTGAAGCTGTTACAGTGCCCAGCTGCTGCAAGAAATCAGCTTGAATGCTTCAGGGGCTTGGGCATGGCCAACATGAGCCCCACACCGAAGGAGGGTGGGGGTGTTTAATGCAAACTTGGGGTTATCCAAGCGCCGCAAAAGGCCGCCATGCCCTGCATGCCCCTTTTCTCTTTTCATATACAGATGAGGGTTCCAGCCAACTTTGGCCCACTGCTTGGATGACATCACCGTATGCAAATCCGTCTGCTGCAGACCTTCCCCCAGGAATGCTTGCAATAGTTGTTGCATATGGTTTAATGTCTGAGGGTGCTTCAGTATTAGGCAGCCTTCCGCCCTCCCATG
Organism: Pseudophryne corroboree; assembly: GCF_028390025.1. Classification (NCBI taxonomy): domain Eukaryota; kingdom Metazoa; phylum Chordata; class Amphibia; order Anura; family Myobatrachidae; genus Pseudophryne; species Pseudophryne corroboree. The sequence continues at coordinate 135,357 of NW_026970504.1, forward strand.
TTCATCTGAAAAGGTGTGGTCTCCCTGCAGTTGTTGTCCCCAGACGAGAGTTCCCTTGTGCTTCCTCAGTTAAATCTCCTTAACTTGACGGGGGTGTGCCCGAGCAGCCACCCTCCCCAGCCCTATCCCAACACATACATATCTTGCATATGAGATCTCTTGATCATGAAGATAGTTCTCACAGGTTGAGGTTCATCCTGGCCCCGCTCCTCGCTGGAGAGCGCTGATGGGGACAGCAGCGGGGCTTCAGCAGAAGGGTGAGTACGTGTGGCCAGAGACCTCCCTTCCCATGTGCAGGCCTGCAGAGTCTGCCGCGCAGGATGGGGCATGTGGCACTCTCCCTCCCAGGGGCTCTTCCAGATGTAGCTCCTCAGCAGTATTTTTCCCGGGCTGCGCGGCGCTCTCCCCGACTGGCATCCGCCCTGGAACACTGCCTTCCTCAACGCAACATCAGCAGGGGGCCCTGGCCTCATCACCATCCCAGGTCTTTCTCATGTATGTATCATGTATGTGTGTGTGATATATGTATGAATCATATATGTTTGTGATATATATATATATATATGTATCTATCTATCTATCTATCTATCTATCTATCTATCTATCTATCTATCTATCGTATGTGTGTGTATATATATGTATCTATCATGTATGTATGTATGTATGTATCCATCTTGTATGTATGTGTTCTATCTATCTATCTATCTATCTATCTATCTATCTATCTATCTATCTATCGTGTGTGTGATATATGTATGTATCTATCATGTATGTGTTATATGTATGTATCACACCTTCCTCTATACATATACATACATACATACATACACACACACACACACACCTATATCTGTACGTACACTGACATACACACACCAACATCTATACATTAACACGCTGACCCCTTAATTTCTACCTAAAGAAATTCAATTTCAAGATGGAATCTCTCAGGGTAGTGATCTCCAGTCCGGGGGATAAAGGAGATTTCATGGTTTTGGTAGACATAAAGGATGCCTACTTATATGTTCCCATTTAGCCACTGCATCAAGCTACCTGAGGTTTGCAATTCAGGATTGTCATTACCAATTTCAGACGTTGCCGTTTGGTCTGTCCACGGCTCCGAGGATTTTCACCAGGGTGATGGTGGAAATGATGGTTCTCCTTCGCAAGCAAGGAGTCACAATTATGCCGTACTTGGATGATCTCCTGATAAAGGCGAGATCCAGGGACCAGTTGGTGCAAAACATCTACTCTCCCTGACAGTTCTTCAACAACATGGTTGGCTCCTAAACTTGCCAAAATCGCAGTTGGTCCCAATGACGCGGTTGTTGTTTCTGGGAGTCATACTGGACACAGAAGAGGCTTTCTTCCAGTGGAAAGGCTATGGAGTTCCAGAGTCTGGTCAAACAAATTCTGAAACCAGCAAGAGTGTTAATCCATCAATGCATTCTGTTGCTGGGGAAGATGGTTGCGGCCTACGAGGCCATTCAGTTTTGCAGGTTCCATGCCAGAGTGTTCCAGTGGGACCTGTTGGACAAGTGGTCCGGATCCCACCTACACATGCACCGGAGGATAATCCTGTCTTCCAAGACCAGAATCTTACTCCATTGGTGGCTGCACAGTTCTCACCTCCTAGAGGGGCGATGGTTCGGGATCCAGGACTGGATCCTAGGGACCATGGATGCAACCCTCCGAGGCTGGGGAGCAGTCACACAGGGGGAAAACATCCAAGGAAGATGGTCAAGTCAGGAAAGTTTTCTCCACATAAATGTTCTGGAGTTAAGGGCCATTTAATAACTGCAGACACAGTACGCACTGGGACGGGTGCCCAGCATCCTCTACGGACTAAGAGAAAAGGATTTACCGGTAGGTATTAAAATCCTATTTTCTCTAACATCCTAGAGGATGCTGGGGACTCCGTAAGGACCATGGGGATAGATAGGCTCCGCAGGAGACATGGGTACTTTAAGAAAGACTTTAGTTCTGGGTGTGCACTGGCTCCTCCCTCTATGCCCCTCCTCCAGACCTCAGTTTGATACTGTGCCCAGTGGAGACTGGGTGCTTTTCAGGAGCTCTCCTGAGCTTTCTGACAGAAAGTATTTTGTTAGGTTTTTAATTTTCAGGGAGCACTGCTGGCAACAGACTCCCTCATCGAGGGACTGAGGGGAGAGAAGCAGCCCTACTCTCTGAGTTGCAAGGTCCTGCTTCTTAGGCTACTGGACACCATTAGCTCCAGAGGGATTGGTACGCAGGATCTCACCCTCGCCGTCCGTCCCAGAGCCGCGCCTCCGCCCCCCTTGCAGAGCCGGAAGATAGAAGCCGGGTGAGTATGAGAAGAAAAGAAGACTTCAGAGGCGGCAGAAGACTTCATGATCTTCACTGAAGTAACGCACAGCACTGCAGCTGTGCGCCATTGCTCCCATACACCTCACACACTCCGGTCACTGTAAGGGTGCAGGGCGCAGGGGGGGGGGGGGCACCCTGGGCAGCAATATAAACCTCTTTTTGGCAAAAATATAACACATATACAGCGGGGCACTGTATATATGTATGAGCCCCCGCCAATTTTACAGTTTAAGCGGGACAGAAGCCTGCCGCCGAGGGTGCGGGGCTTCTCCCTCAGCACTCACCAGCGCCATTTTTTCTTCACAGCACCGCTGAGAGGAAGCTCCCCGGACTCTCCCCTGCTTATACCACGGTAGACAAGAGAGTTGAAAAGAGGGGGGGGGGGGCACATAATTTGGCGCAAATTACATACAGCAGTACTACTGGGCAAACATTAAGTTACTGTGTATTCCTGGGTTATATAGCGCTGGGGTGTGTGCTGGCATACTCTCTCTCTGTCTCTCCAAAGGGCCTTGTGGGGAAACTGTCTTCAGAAAAAGCATTCCCTGTGTGTGTGGTGTGTCGGTACACGTGTGTCGACATGTCTGAGGAAGAAGGCTATATTAGAGAGGAGCAGGAGCAAATGAATGTGGTGTCTCCGCCGACAGCTGATTGGATGGATATGTGGAATGTTTTAAATGCTAGTGTAAACTCATTGCACAAAAGATTAGACAAGGCTGAAGCTTTGGGACAGTCAGGGTCTCAACCCATGCCTGATCCTATGTTGCAGGGACTGTCAGGGTCTCATAAGCGCCCACTATCCCAGATTGTTGACACAGATACAGACACGGATTCTGACTCCAGTGTCGATTACGATGATGCAAAGTTACAGCCAAAATTGGCAAAATCCATTCGATATATGATTATGGCAATAAAAGATGTTTTGCACATCAGAGAGGAACCCCCTGTCCCTGACAAGAGGGTACATATGTACAAGGTGAAAAAGCCTGAGGTAACCTTTGAGGGGGTCACACGAGCTGAACGAGTTATGTGAAAAAGCTTGGGAATCTCCAGATAAAAGACTGCAGATTTCCAAAAGGATTCTTATGGCGTATCCTTTCCCATCAATGGATAGGTTACGATGGGAATCCTCCCCTAGGGTGGACAAAGCATTAACACGCTTATCCAAGAAGGTAGCCCTCCCGTCCCAGTATACGGCTACCCTCAAAGAGTCTGCTGACCGCAAACAGGAGATTACCCTGAAGTCCATTTATACACATTCAGGTACCTTACTCAGACCGGCAATTGCGTCGGCCTGGGTGTGTAGTGCTGTAGCGGCATGGACGGATACCTTATCTGAGGGGATGGATACCCTAGATTAGGATACTATTTTATTGACCCTGGGGCATATAAGAGATGCTGTCCTATATATGTGTGTATGCAAACTACAGGTGGTGCTGCAGGGCTCACACCCTTTTACTTGTCTTGTAGAGCAACTCTGGAGCTGTTTCTGGGTCCAGCTGCTGCAAGAAATCAGCTTGAATGCTTCAGGGGCTGGGGCATGGCCAACATGAGCCCACACTGATGGGGGGTGGGGGTGTATAAAGCGATTTAGGGGTCATCCAAGCGCAACCCCACAAAGGCCGCCATGCCCTGCGTGACCCTTTTCTCTTTTCATATGCAGACGAGGGTTGCAGCCAACTATGCCCACTGCTTGGATGACATCACTATATGCAAATCCATCTGCTGCAGGCCTTCCCCCAGGAATGCTTGCAGTAGTTGTTGCATTTGGTTTGTTGTTTGGGGGTGCTTCAGTATTAGGCAGCCTTCTGCCCTCCCACATTCGTCTGAAAATGTGTTCTCCCTGCAGTTGTTGTTCCCAGATGAGAGTTCCCTTGTGCTTCCTCAGTTGAATCTCTTTAACTTGACAGGGGTGTGCCCGAGCAGCCGCCCTCCACAGCCCTATCCCAACACATACTGATCTTGCATATGAGATCTCTTGATCATGAAGATAGTTCTCACAGGGTAAGGTTCATCCATTACATTTTAAAGTAGGAAGGTACAAATTACATATTCAAATTACATATATGTGCTGGATTCAAATGTTTTCCCCACTTCCTTTCTCAATTGTGCCCATCAGCAGCTATTCTAATGTTGCTGCCAATGGGTGTGACGCATTCATTTCTTCTGTGGGGTACACTGGACTCCACAAGGATTCACATTGTATATGTACACCAGAGTAGGATCTTGATCTGAGGCACCAACAGGCTCAAAGCTTTTGACTGTTCCCAAGATGCTCAGCGCCCCCTCCTCTATAACCTCGCTTCCATGAACAGGGAGCTCAGTTTGTAGTTGGTGCCTTCAGTAGCAGGCCACTTAACAGGGGGCTGCCTCAGGCAGCCTATTCTTAGCTATTAATTTTGGCAAGAAAAGAAGAACTTTTTTTATAAGAATCTACAAGGGCTGCAGCAGGCTAGGTCTAATAGACCTCTTTACTGCAGCTCCATCACTCCCAGTGGCGCAGTATACTCCCGTGCCCCGGTTGCTGGGTCACTGCAGCGGAGGCTCCGGTTTCTTCCTAAGGTCAGTCACACACACACCGCCCTCCGGGATCACGAGGCCGCTGATGGGGGCGGGCCGTGTGCGCACTGGCGTGGACACTGATTACTGGGCAGCCGCTCCACTAGCCACCAGGGACAGTTAAGGAGCACAGCTCTGGGGTTTTTTCTCCTATATTAACCCCATTTTGTACTACCCGCAGTGCATTGTGATAGGTAATGGGGCCTGATTCAGGTTGGATCGCAATCCAACTGCAAAAACTGCTAAGAGCATACGCATCCGCCTGCATTTTCTGCGGCACCCCGCAGATAATGCGATCACCTCTGCCTGTGAATCGGTGAAGGGGGGGGGGGAGGGGGGTCAACAACACTCCATTTCCAAGTCGGAGATGGAGCGGTGCGGGGGCACGGTTTCAAAATGGGGTCGGCAACGGAGAAACAGGAGGCGTGGTCAGAGCAGCTGCATGACATCACATGGGCCGGACTCTGCCAGTGGAGCCCCAGCGTCATGAGGTAGATTTTGTAGAGGCCGGGGAGGACTTCTGTTCCTGGGAACTAGCTGTGTTGTGCAGCTTTATTCCTCTGCCCCTACCTCTGGCAAGAAAGGACGCACCTCGCACTTTCTTGTTGCTTTGTGACCGAAAGGACTGCATTTGATAATGCGGAGCTTTCTTATGCTGTGAGGGAACATAAGGTAAAAAATTTGATTTTCCAACTGTAGCTGTGCGTGTTAATGCTTTGTCCATCCTACGGGAGGATTTCCATCGTAACCTATCCGTTGATGGAAAAGGAGTCTTTTATCTGGAGATTCCCAAGCTTTTTCACATAACTCGTTCAGCTCATGTGACCCCCTCAAAGGTTACCTCAGGCTTCTTTCCCTTGTACATATGTACCCTCTTGTCAGGGACAGGGGGTTCCTCTGTGATGTGCAAAACATCTTTTATTGCCATAATCATATATCGAATGGATTTTGCCAATTTTGGCTGTAACTTTGCATCATCGTAATCGACACTGGAGTCAGAATCCGTGTCGGTATCTGTGTCAACAATCTGGGATAGTGGGCGCTTATGAGACCCTGACAGTCCCTGCAACATAGGATCAGGCATGGGTTGAGTCCCTGACTGTCCCAAAGCTTCAGCCTTGTCTAATCTTTTGTACAATGAGTTTACACTAGCATTTAAAATAAAGTTTACAGGATTCTTTAAAATTAAAAAACTCTTTTCTATCACCAGAAAAACGGTCAGGCAAATGCATCTTTGGTTCAGGGACTACCCTTGGGGAAGCTCGCAAAAGATCTTCCTGCGACTTCACCCGAAGAGAAAGATCCTGAACCATCTGAGTAAGTTCTTGAATCTGGCTGACTAAGAGCTGACCAGGATTTGGCCCTAAACCTGTTGGATTCATGAGGCCGATAAACTCTCACAAAACTGAATGAGAAAAAATTAAACCCCGTTTAATTTTAAGTTTTGGTATGGCCGGTAATAATGTTATGATTCCAGCACTCTGGTCAGAGAAGATCTTATGGCAAGGACTGGAGCACTGGAACGGAATGCTGGGGAAGGGAGCAGGACAGGAAAATAGCCCCTGGCGCCCTAACTCTGTTGTCTCACCCGTGTTGTCAGAAATCCCCTGCGAGACTATGGTTTCTTGAGTCCTTGGCAGCCGCGTTTGAAGGGCGGATTATGTCTGCCCAACTTCGATGCCCCCCGGTCTTAATGAGAGACAAAGGGAAACCTGAGACATTTATGTGGAGATGAAAACATCCAAGGAAGACTTGACCATCTTCCTTGGATGTTTTCCCCCTGTGTGACTGCTCTCCAGCCTCAGAGGGTTGCATCCGTGGTCCCTAGGATCCAGTCCTGGATCCCGAACCATCGCCCCTCTAGGTGGTGAGAGCTGTGCAGCCACCAATGGAGTGAGATTCTGGTCTTGGAAGACAGGATTATCCTCCGGTGCATGTGTAGGTGGGATCCGGACCACTTGTCCAACAGGTCCCACTGGAACACTCTGGCATGGAACCTGCCAAACTGAATGGCCTCGTAGGCCGCAACCATCTTCCCCAGCAACTGAATGCATTGATGGATTAACACTCTTGCTGGTTTCAGAATTTGTTTGACCAGACTCTGGATCTCCAGAGCCTTTCCACTAGAAGAAAACCTCTTCTGTGTCCAGTATCACTCCCAAAAACAACAACCGCGTCATTGGGACCAACTGCGATTTTGGCAAGTTTAGGAGCCAACCATGTTGTTGAAGAACTGTCAGGGAGAGTAGATGTTTTGCACCAACTGGTTCCTGGATCTCGCCTTTATCAGGAGATCATCCAAGTACGGGATAATTGTGACTCCTTGCTTGCGAAGGAGAACCATCATTTCCGCCATCACCCTGGTGAAAATCCTCGGAGCCGTGGACAGACCAAACGGCAACGTCTGAAATTGGTAATGACAATCCTGAATTGCAAACCTCAGGTAGCTTGATGCAGTGGCTAAATGGGAACATATAAGTAGGCATCCTTTATGTCTACCAAAACCATGAAATCTCCTTTATCCCCCGGACTGGAGATCACTACCCTGAGAGATTCCATCTTGAAATTGAATTTCTTTAGGTAGAAATTAAGGGATTTAAGATTGGTCTGACTGAGCCGTCCGGCTTCGGGACCACGAAGAGGCTTGAATAAAAACCTTCTCCCTGCTGACTAAGGCTGATTTGAACAATCGGTGAGGGGGAACGTCTTGAAACCCCAGTTTGTACCTTTGGGACACTATTTGTAAAGCCCACGAGTCCAGGTCCGAATGAATCCAGAACTGACTGAAGAGTTTTAGACGTGCCCCCCACTGGTGCGGGCTCCTGCAAGAGAGCCCCAGCGTCATGCAGTGGATTTGGCAAAAGCAGAGGACGATCTCTGCTCCTGCGATCTTGAAGAGGCTATAGACCTCTTCCCTCTTTTCCTTCCTCTACCTGCAAAGAAAGGGGAATCTTAACTTCTTGCATATCTATTGGGCCGAAATGACTGCGTCAGATAATGATGCGTCTTCATCCGTTGAGAGGGAACATAGGGCAAGAAGGATGACTTACCTGCGGGAGCTGCCGAGATCAAATTAACTAGGCCGTCGCCAAACAAGGCTTCACCTTCATAGGGAAGAGACTCCCTTTCTTCTTGGAGTCAGCATCAGCATTCCCTTGGTGAATCCACAATGCCCTCCTATCCGAGACTGCCATGAAATTGGCCCGTGAGCACTTGTGCCCGGTGTAGGATTTTTAAATATGTGTAGTTTACTGTATGCAAAGGTTTAAAACCTTTTAGGAACTGAGATCTAAGGTGTATTACATGTAGTTTAAAAAAAACAAAAAAGGTTTATTTTATGGCAGTAGTTTCCAAACTGGGGTTCTTGCACTGGTAGCATAGTTTGGTGGTCCAGGACCAATTAAAATTATTTATACTTTATTAAATTGGCAAAACCATTCCCTCACAACATAACTGAACCTGAGGATGACATGCTATAAACACAATTTACTTAATTTTATATTTTTTTCTGAATTTCTCAATAAAAAAAACTTTGGCCTAGGGGTGCCGTGAAACAAATTGTGATACTCTAGGGCAGGGGTGTCAAACCCATGGGCCGCATGCCGCCCCCAATGCATCCTTTTGTGGCCCACAGGCCGGGGTCCGACAGGGGTCCTTTTGTGGCCCGATCACCTTGCTTAGAGCGAGGGCAGGAGAGTGCAGCCAGAGTCTTTGCTTTCTATGTGCGGCACCATCTTCCCGAAGAGATCACCGGGAAGATAGTGCCCCTTCCACTGGCTACAGCACAGGTATACTGGGGTGGGGTAGCAAACTGGGGGCCCCAATGGGCCCCTCCAGCAGTCCCTCTACCAAAACACGTCTTTTGGTGGTTTTGCGGTGTTGTTATAACTACATGGTGACGATACTGTAGCACAGAGATTTTCAACCATTTACAACTCACGTCACACAGAACAAGATTTAAATATTGACAAGGCACACTGAAATATAATGGTGATGCATGGTGCAGTATCGTGTCCTAGGATGTCATGTCGCAGCTTCTCCATAGGTAACGCCTGAACAGGCCCGGTGACAGGGGGGACAAAGGGGACACTTGTTCAGGGCTCCAAGTATTAAGAACAGAAATAATGGGGCCACAGTGCCAATATTGCTTTTTAAAGTGTATCCACCAACTGCTCAATTTAAGCAGGAAAACAATTAACAGGCCAACTAAACCCTCCCCCCTCCTTTTACCCCATCACTTTGTCCAGTCCCTGTGGTCCATACTGTATTGCCATTATTATGCATGTTGCTGTGCTGGCCCTTTTCTGAATGTCCCTGCCACCGCCACCGAAGAGCTGGATAGCCCAGTATGAAAACCACCTGCCGGCCTCACTGACGGTCCGAGTCAAAGGCTCCATTTTTTTTTAAAGATCCCTCTGCCAAGTTAAGGGGGGGTTGAGGGGGCCCCAGAGATATCAGTGTACTGGGCCCCGAGATTTCTGTTGCTGGCCCTGACCCTCAGGGGCGTATCTACCCCTTGGCCAGGATGGCACTTGCCAGGGGCACCATCCAGCTGTGCCAACCGTGGCTAAGGGATAGAGTTCTGCAGTCTCAAAAGGGCGCTATGGCAATCAGCGTGGGACTGACCAATTAGACGGTGAGGGAAGGATACTGAAATTGTCCCAACCCTGTTACAGTTTGAAACGCCCCTCAACTGCTGTCCACTGCTTCACTCCTAGCTCTGCCCCTTTGAAATTATTAATCCCTACCCCCCGGTAGGCGGAGTTCTCCAGGCCCATACTCAGGAGTCACCACTGCTGTACATTATGTGCCGGTTGTAGAGGCAGAGCGGGGAACATCAGAGAACGCCACAAATTACACAGTGGGCAAGGAGATGGCTGGAGACAGCTGCACAGCCATGCCTTGCAAGTTCGAGAGAGCTGTTGAATTTCAGCACTTCAAGTCAGAGCCTGCCCCCTGCTGCCCAAGCAGTCCGTGACAGTTAGTGTCGAGGAGGGGGGGATTTGTGCATGTGTGCTATCAGTGTGTGTGTGGGGGGGTGGAGGATGTGTGTGACTGTGAGGGAGCTGTCAGTGTCAGTGGGGAGAGGAGCAGGAGGGAGTTGTCAGTGTGTGGAAGTGATGAGAGTTGTCAGTACTGGGGAAATGTGTGTGTGTGTGTGTACTAGATTTAGGAGTGTGTGTTTGTGAGAGGTTTCAGTTGGGGAATTAGAGTTCATACAGTAATTAAATGTTTTCATATTGAGAACTACATCTCCCAGCATATACAGTGTGCTGGGGATGCTAACAAGCTTTATTTAAAAGTTTAAAAAACATTGCTTTTATGACTGCAATGGTTAAAAAGGGAGAGCTATAAATCAATTTATCAGTGAATGATCGCAGTTTGAGCTGTTACATTTTACTGAACCACCTATCCCTCCACACTCACTACCTGTCCTCAGGATACATTTACCATCCCGGCAGACGGTATACCGGCGGTCATTTGACCGATGTTGGAATCCTGACACCACTTGGGAGACTGGTGCCGGCACACAGACAGCCAACATCCCGAAGGCGAGTATTGGAGGGAGGGTTAGGACCGGGGGAGGGGGTGTTAGGGAAGGCACTAGGAGGTGGTGGGGGGGGGGGGGGTAGTCCTAGCTGCCACCCCCTGAGGGTTAGCCCTATCCGCCACCCCCCCCAGAGGGTTAGGATTAGGATTAGGTATCATGTGACTGCTGGAATCCCGAGCGCCGGATGCCATACCCAACCCCCTTTACTTTTTCAGGCATTTCTATCTCTCCTCTCTCTGTGGTGTTCCGATTGCCCACTTTCCCTTGTGCTTTTCTCTCTCTCTCTCTCTCTCTCCTTTGTTTAGAGCATCAGTTTCTGTAGTCCACTTTATCCTTATTTTCTCTAACGTCCTAAGTGGATGCTGGGGACTCCGTAAGGACCATGGGGAATAGCGGCTCCGCAGGAGACTGGGCACATCTAAAGAAAGCTTTAGGACTAGCTGGTGTGCACTGGCTCCTCCCCCTATGACTCTCCTCCAAGCCTCAGTTAGATTTCTGTGCCCGACGAGAAGGGTGCACACTAGGGGCTCTCCTGAGCTTCTTAGTGAAAGTTTTAGTTTAGGTTTGTTATTTTCAGTGAGACCTGCTGGCAACAGGCTCACTGCATCGAGGGACTAAGGGGAGAAGAAGCGAACTCACCTGCGTGCAGAGTGGATTGGGCTTCTTGGCTACTGGACATTAGCTCCATAGGGACGATCACAGGTCCAGCCTGGATGGGTCCCGGAGCCGCGCCGCCGGCCCCCTTACAGAGCCAGAAGAGCGAAGAGGTCCGGAAAAATCGTCGGCAGAAGACGTTCCTGTCTTCAATAAGGTAGCGCACAGCACTGCAGCTGTGCGCCATTGCTCTCAGCACACTTCATACTCCGGTCACTGAGGGTGCAGGGCGCTGGGGGGGGCGCCCTGAGACGCAATAAAACACGACAGAAATACCTTACATGGCAAAAAATACATCACATATAGCTCCTGGGCTATATGGATGCATCTTAATCGATGTTGGGTCTATTTAAGATCGATCTTAATCGATGTTGGGCTTCCAGGTTGAAAAAAACACACACATTTGTTTTCACATTAAACAGACAATCACAATAAGCAATCCAACTGCAAAAATTGCTAAGAGCATACGCATGCGCCTGCATTTTCTGTGACTGTCAATCGGTGCGGGGGGGTCAGCAACACTCCATTTCAAAGTCGGAGATGGAGCGGTGCGGGGGCAGGGCTTCAACGGAGAAACAGGAGGCGTGGTCAGAGCGGCTGCATGACATCACATGCAGCCGTTGCGATCACAAAAATGGTGGCGGCTTCCTGCGCACACGTACAGTCTGCACCAACAGGAGGCTAATCCATTTTTTATGATCACGCTGAACTGCACTGAGACTGCAATTTCAGCGTGGTCAAGAAGGGAGGCGGCATGCTGGGTGGCCATGCCCTGTGATGGGTGGCCCCAGCATGCGAACCAAAGGATTGCAAATTCTGTTACTTAGCAGAATTTGCAATCCTTACTGAATTAGGCCATTGATTACAAAATTGTAAACAATATTTGAAGTTTTTCTTCAGGGACTAACACAAAAGATGCTTGGGGCTACTAACACATGGGTAAGCCACGTAAAGCTTCCCATGGGTCAGTGGCATCACAACGGGGTTGCGGCACACACCCGAGTGTCACCCGCCAAGTGGGGTGACACCAAAGTGCCGGCTCTTCTTCAGTGACAGAATATGGGTGTTTCACTGTGACATTACGTGCAACACCCAGTTTCTGTCACTGTGCAGGAGCCAGCACCACTCACACACTAGTCCCCGGGTACAGCCCCCAACCCCCGGGATACCCGCAGCAACAAAATGGTGATTCAGGCCACGCCCCTACCTATGAGACCATGCCTCCTTTTTACCATTACGCTGCTTATCTGCGCGCACTGCATTACAATCTCCCTCGCCGCCTCTCTGGGTGTCACCAGTGATAGTGACACCTCTGCCATGCTTGTAGCAGCTGGTCCTAAGATCTACGCCTCCAGCCCTGAGTGTTTTCCCTTGTGACTTGTTGATCATCATAGCGAAGCAGATGCTTACAGAAAACTGCAGGGGCTTAGATTGAAAAGAAAAACATTGACGAACCCATCATTTCAGCGACAGGGTCTGCCACACGACTGACTGAAATGACTGGTTGGTTTGGGCCCCCACCAAAAAAGAATCAATCAATCTCTCCTTGCACAAACTGGCTCTACAGAGGCAAGATGTCCACCTCATCATCCTCCGATTCCTCACCCCTTTCACTGTGTACATCCCCCTCCTCACAGATTATTAATTCGTCCCCACTGGAATCCACCATCTCAGATCCCTGTGTACTTTCTGGAGGCAATTGCTGGTGAATGTCTCCACGGAGGAATTGATTATAATTAATTTTGATGATCATCATCTTCTCCACATTTTCTGGAAGTAACCTTGTACGCCGATTGCTGACAAGGTGAGCGGCCGCACTAAACACTCTTTCGGAGTACACACTGGAGGGAGGGCAACTTAGGTAGAATAAAGCCAGTTTGTGCCTCCAAATTGCCTCTTTTTCTCCACCATTCTTTCAAAGGTGACAGAATCATATGCAGTGACAGTAGACGACATGTCAGTAATCGTTGCCAGGTCCTTCAGTCCGGACCAGATGTCAGCACTCACTCCAGACTGCCCTGCATCACCGCCAGCGGGTGGGCTCGGAATTCTTAGCCTTTTCCTCGCACCCCCAGTTGCGGGAGAATGTGAAGGAGGAGCTGTTGACGGGTCACGTTCCGCTTGACTTGACAATTTTCTCACCAGCAGGTCTTTGAACCTCTGCAGACTTGTGTCTGCCGGAAAGAGAGATACAATGTAGGTTTTAAATCTAGGATCGAGCACGGCGGCCAAAATGTAGTGCTCTGATTTCAACAGATTGAATCCTGGTTAAGCAAATTAAGGGCTCCATCCACAAGTCCCACATGCCTAGTTGAATCGCTCTGTTTTAGCTCCTCCTTCAATGTCTCCAGCTTCTTCTGCAAAAGCCTGATGAGGGGAATGACCTGACTCAGGCTGGCAGTGTCTGAACTGACTTCACGTGTGGAAATTTCAAAGGGTTGCAGAACCTTGCACAACGTTGAAATCATTCTCCACTGCGCTTGAGTCAGGTGCATTCCCCCTCCTTTGCCTATATCGTGGGCAGATGTATAGGCTTGAATGGCCTTTTGCTGCTCCTCCATCCTCTGAAGCATATAGAGGGTTGAATTCCACCTCGTTACCACCTCTTGCTTCAGATGATGGCAGGGCAGGTTCAGGAATGTTTGGTGGTGCTCCAGTCTTCGGCATGCGGTGGCTGAAGGCAGAAAGTGGCCCGCAATTCTTCGGGCCACCGACAGCATCTCTTGCACGCCCCTGTCGTTTTTTAAATAATTCTGCACCACCAAGTTCAATGTATGTGCAAAACATGGGACGTGCTGGAATTTGCCCAGATGTAATGCACGCACAATATTGGTGGCGTTGTCCGATGTCACAAATCCCCAGGAGAGTTCAATTGGGGTAAGCCATTCTGCGATGATGTTCCTCAGTTTCCGTAAGAGGTTGTCAGCTGTGTGCCTCTTATGGAAAGCGGTGATACAAAGCGTAGCCTGCCTAGGAACGAGTTGGCAATTGCGAGATGCTGCTACTGGTGCCGCCGCTGCTGTTCGTGCTGCGGGAGGCAATACATCTACCCAGTGGGCTGTCACAGTCATATAGTCCTGAGTCTGCCCTGCTCCACTTAACCACAGACAAGTGGACATTGGGTACAACTGCATTTTTTAGGACACTGGTGACTCTTTTTCTGAGGTCTGTGTACATTTTCGGTATCGCCTGCCTAGAGAAATGGAACCTAGAGGGTATTTGGTACCGGGGACACAGTACCTCAATCAAGTCTCTAGTTGCCTCTAAATTAACGATGGATACCGGAACCACGTTTCTCACCACCCAGACCTGAGTTATCCGCTTTGCAGCAGGATGACTGCTGTGATATTTCATCTTCCTCGCAAAGGACTGTTGGACAGTCAATTGCTTACTGGAAGAAGTACAAGTGGTCTTCCGACTTCCCCTCTGGGATGACGATCGACTCCCAGCAGCAACAACAGCAGCGCCAGCAGCAGTAGGCGTTACACTCAAGGATGCATCGGAGGAATCCCAGGCAGGAGAGGACTCGTCAGACTTGCCAGTGACATGGCCTGAAGGACTATTGGCTCTCCTGTCTAAGGAGGAAATTGACACTGAGGGAGTTGGTGGTGTGGTTTGCAGGAGCTTGGTTACAAGAGGAAGGGATTTAGTGGTTAGTGGACTGCTTCCGCTGTCATCCAAAGTTTTTGAACTTGTCACTGACTTATGATGAATGCGCTGCAGGTGACATATAAGGGAGGATGTTCCGAGGTGGTTAACGTCCTTATCCCTACTTATTACAGCTTGACAAAGGCAACACACGGCTTGACACCTGTTGTCTGCATTTGTGTACAGGATGCATACCTTCATGTCCCCATTTATCCACCTCATCAGGCGTAACTCAGATTTGCGGTACAGGACTGTCATTGCCAATTTCAGACGTTGCTGTTTGGTCTCTCCATGGCCCTGAGAATTTTCACCAAGGTAATGGCGGAAATGATGGTGCTCCTGTGCAAGCAAGGTGTCACAATTATCCCGTACTTGGGCGATCTCATAAAAGCGAGATCAAGAGAGCAGTTGCTGAACAGCGTATCACTTTCACTGAAAGTGTTACAGCAACACGGCTGGATTCTCAATATCCCGAAGTCGCAGTTGATTCCTACTACTCGTCTGTCTTTCTTGGGCATGATTCTGGACACAGACCAGAAGAGGGTTTATCTCCTGATAGAAAAGGCCCAGGAACTCATGACTCTTGTCAGGAACCTATTGAAACCAAAACAGGTGTCAGTGCATCACTGCACTCGAGTCCTGGGAAAGATGGTGGCATCATACGAGGCCATTCCATTCGGCAGGTTCCATGCGAGGACTTTCCAATGGGACCTACTGGACAAGTGGTCCGGGTCACATTTACAGATGCATTGGTTGATCACCCTGTCCCCCAGGGTCAGGGTATCACTCTTGTGGTGGCTGCAGAGTGCTCACCTTCTCGAGGGACGCAGATTCAGCATTCAGGGCTGGATCCTGGTGACCACAGACGCAAGCCTCCAAGGTTGGGGAGCAGTCGCACAGGGAAGAAATTTCCAAGGTCTTTGGTCAAGTCAAGAGACTTGTCTTCACATCAACATCCTGGAACTAAGGGCCATATACAATGCCCTACGTCAAGCGGAGACCTTACTTTGCGACCAACCGGTTCTGATCCAGTCAGACAACGTCACCGCAGTGGCTCATGTAAACCGCCAAGGCGGCACAAGAAGCAGAGTGGCGATGGCACAAGCCACCAGAATTCTTCGCTGGGTGGAGAATCACGCAAGCGCACTGTCAGCAGTGTTCATTCCGGGAGTGGACAACTGGGAAGCAGACATCCTCAGCAGACACGACCTACATCCGGGAGAGTGGGGACTTCATCAGGAAGTCTTTGCACAGATTACAAGTCGGTGGGAACTGCCACAGATAGACATGATGCCGTCCCGGCTCAACAAAAAGCTACAGAGGTATTGCGCAAGGTCAAGAGACCCTCAGGCAGTAGCTGTAGACGCCCTAGTGACACCGTGGGTGTTCCGGTCGGTCTATGTATTTCCTCCTCTTCCTCTCATACCCAAGGTGTTGAGGATAATAAGACAAAGAGGAGTGAGAACAATCCTCATTGTTCCAGATTGGCCACGGAGGACCTGGTATCCGGATCTGCAGGAAATGCTCACAGAAGATCTGTGGCCTCTCCCTCTAAGACAGGACCTGTTGCATCAGGGGCCCTGTCTGTTCCAAGACTTACCGCGGCTGCGTTTGACGGCATGGCGGTTGAATGCCGGATCCTAGAATTCCGGTTGAGGTCATCCCTACGCTGATAAAGGCTAGGAAGGATGTAACGTTAAAACATTACACCGTATATGGCGAAATTATGTTTCTTGGTGTGAGGCCAGGAATGCTCCTACGGAAGAATTCCATCCGGGCCGTTTCCTTCACTTCCTACAAACTGGAGTGAATTTGGGCCTAAAATTAGGCTCTATTAAGGTCCAGATTTCGGCCTTATCCATTTTCTTTCAAAAAGAATTGGCTTCTCTTCCAGAAGTTCAGACTTTTGTAAAAGGAGTGCTGCATATTCAGCCTCCTTTTGTGCCTCCGGTGGCACCTTGGGACCTTAACGTGGTGTTAAGTTTTCTAAAATTACACTGGTTTGAACCACTTAAAACAGTGAAGTTAAAATATCTCACATGGAAGGTGGTCATGTTATTAGCCTTGGCTTCGGCTAGGCGAGTGTCGGAATTAGCGGCTTTGTCACATAAAAGCCCATATTTGGTATTCCATGTGGATAGAGCGGAATTGCAGACCCGTCCTCAATTCCTACCAAAAGTGGTCTCATCTTTTCATATGAACCAACCTATTGTGGTGCCTGTGGCTACGCGTGACTTGGAGGATTCCGAGTTACTTGATGTGGTTAGGGCTTTGAAAATTTACGTGGCCAGGACGGCTAGAGTCAGGAAAACTGAAGCGCTGTTTGTCCTGTATGCAACCAACAAGATTGGTGCCCCTGCTTCAAAGCAGGCTATTGCTCGCCGGATTTGTAACACGATTCAGCAAGCGCATTCTATGGCTGGATTGCAGTTACTGAAATCGGTCAAGGCCCATTCCATGAGGAAAGTGGGCTCTTCTTGGGCGGCTGCCCGAGGGGTCTCGGCACTACAGCTGTGTCAAGCTGCTACTTGGTCGGGTTCACACACTTTTGCAAAATACTATAAGTTTGATACCCTGGCTGAGGAGGAACTCATGTTTGCTCAATCGGTGCTGCAGAGTCATCCGCACTCTCCCGCCCGTTTTGGAGCATTGGTATAATCCCCATGGTCCTTACGGAGTCCCCAGCATCCTCTAGGACGTTAGAGAAAATAAGATTTTAAACCTACTGGTAAATCTTTTTCTCGTAGTCCGTAGAGGATGCTGGGCGCCCGTCCCAAGTGCGGACTACTTCTTGTATATAGTTATTGCTTCAATAAGGGTTATGTTATAGTTGCATCGGTCCTGCACTGATGCTATGTTGTTTTTTCATACTGATAACTGGGTAGTTTATCACAAGTTATACGGTGTGATTGGTGTGGCTGGTATGAATCTTGCCCTGGATTAACAAAATCCTTTCCTCATACTGTCCGTCTCCTCTGGGCACAGTTTCTCTAACTGTGGCATAGAGGGAGGAGCCAGTGCACACCCAGAACTAAAGTCTTTCTTAAAGTGCCCATGTCTCCTGTGGAGCCCGTCTATCCCCATGGTCCTTACGGAGTCCCCAGCATCCTCTACGGACTACGAGAAAAAGATTTACCGGTAGGTTTAAAATCTTATTTTCTACTTTATTCTTATCTATCCTAGTTTATTACGACCAACTCTCATCCAAGGAGTTTGATATTCTACTACCTGCATGCAATTTAAATTGTTTATATGGTTGATTTGTCCTTCACAATCTATAATCTGCAACTTGGATGTACTTGTGTCATTGAAAATCTTATAATAAAAATGTATATACAGATACTCAACCTGTATATTGAAAAAAAAAAAGTTATAAGACATATGCATTCAATATTTGAAGAAACAAAATAAAATAAAGCTATCTATTGGGTTTCACTAACAAGCACATTGGAAGACTTGACTACTGTTAAAAGACATGCATTACATGGTATAGAGCCACAAACCACAATGTAGTAAAATAAAAACAAACTTACATGTGTATCAAACCTATGTGAGGCTTACATTGATAGTGCAAGATCAACACTCTATCAACTGTGCAAACTAGACTGCACATAAATGCCATAAAATTTATCTGAGATTTTAGTAAATAAGGCCCGTTGCTGTCCGGGTCACGCAGCCGTCACGGCCCGCCCCCATACGGTCCGGTCATGTCTGCGTTGTCCTGACTGTGCCCCCAAAATGGCGGCACAACGCCGCTGGCCCGACTCCTCCTGCCCAGTGACCGCCTCTGCCTGTCAATCAGGCAGAGGCGCTCACTGGGCAGAGATGCTGATCGCATCTCTGGCATGTGCCGGTGCACTGCGGCACCAGCACACACGCACTTCAGACCTGATCTCCTGTTGTGTGAATATGCACAGCAGGGATCAGGTCTGAATTAGGCCCTATATACAGCTGTCAGTAAGGCAGGGATGTGCTGCTGCCAGTGAGGCAGGGATGTGCTGCTGGTAGTGAAGCAGTGATGTGCTGCTGTCAGCGAAGCAGTGCTGTGCTGCTGTCAGCGAGACAGGGATGTGCTGCTGTCAGCGAGGCAGGGATGTGCTGCTGTCAGCGAAGCAGGGATGTGCTGCTGTCAGCGAAGCAGGGATGTGCTGCTGTCAGCGAGGCAGGGATGTGCTGCTGTCAGCGAGGCAGGGATGTGCTGCTGTCAGCGAGGCAGGGATGTGCTGCTATAAGTGAGGTAGGGATGTGCTGCTGTCATTGAAGCAGGAATGTGCTGCTGCAGTGAGGCAGAGATATGCAGCCCACTATCTCCCTATCACCCCTGCCTGAGTCACACACTTTCCCTGTCACCCCTGCCTCAGTTACCCACTATCTCCCAGTCACCGCTGCCTCAGTCAACCACTATATCTGCGATCCCTGCCTCAGTCACCCACTATACCAGTCACCCCTGCTTTAGTCACCCACTGTCACCCTATCACCCCTGCTTCAGTCACCCACTATCCCTGTCAACCCTGCCTCAGTCACCCACTATCTCCCAGTCACCCCTGCCTCAGTCAGCCACTATCCCTGTCACCCCTGCCTCAGTCTCTTACTGTCCCTGTCACCCCTGCCACAGTCATCAACTATCTCCCTATAACCCCTGCCTTAGTCATTTATTATACCTGTCACCCACTTTCTTCCCATACTTACCCAACCCCTTCCTATCACCCCTCCCTCAGTAACCCACTATCTCCCTGTCACCCACTATCTCCCAGTCACCCCGGCCTCAGTCACCCACTATCTCCCACTCATACATGCTTCAGTCACCCACTATCTCCCAGTCATTCCTGCCTCAGTCACCTACTGACACCAGTGCAGACATTTCTGCTGCGGCCTCTCCACTCTCCAGCGTGAACGTCCTGACGACTGAGGAAATCCGCTTCCTAGTTGAGGACTCCGGGAATGAACACTGCCGATATTGCTGTCAGATGACTTTCTACCCAACGGAGGATTTTTGATACTTCCAGCTTTGCCATGCAGTTTCGAGTGCCGCCTTGATGATTTGTGTACACTACCGTGGTGGCGTTGTCAGATTGTACTTGAACAGGCCTGTTCTGTACTAGAGGCAGGGCCAGTGTCAATTAATTGAACACTGCCTGCAATTCCAGAATGTATATCAGGAGGAGAGATTCCTCCCTGGTCCACCGACCCTGGAGAAAGTGTTGCTCCAACACCATGGCCCAGCCCAAAAGACTGGCATCCATTGTCAGGAGGACACAGTTGGAGATCCAGAAGGGATGGCCCCTGCTCAACTGTTGGTCCTGTAGGCACCAGCTCAGTGTCAGACGAACCTCCGGAGTCAAGGAGATCATTTGAGACATCATCCGATGAGGCAGGCCGTCCCACTTGGAGAGGATTAACCTCTGCAGAGGGCGGTAATGAAATTGAGCGTACTCTACCATATCGAAAGCCGACACCATGAGGTCTAGTACTTGCATCGCCGTGTGTATCAACACTCTTGGGCGAGAGAGGACGATACTGTCCTGAATTTTCAGGACTTTCTCTGGAGACAGAAACAATTGTTGGCTGTGTGTGTCCAGCAGTGCCCCTAGGTGCACAATGTTCCGAGCAGGGACCAGCGAGGACTTTTTTCAGTTGATGAGCCACCCGTGGACTTTTAGGAATTGGACCGCCAGTTCCAGATAACTGTGGAGAACCTCTTGGGAGTTCACCAGGATCAGCAAGTCGTCCAGATTTGGCAGGATCCTGATTCTCTGATGGTGAAGGGTCGTCATCACGGCCATGACCTTGGTGAATATCCGAGGTGCCGTGGCCAAACCAGAAGGCAGGACTTGAAATCCAAAAACAAACCAGGCACAACACTGCTTAGCTTCCATCATCAGATGAGATTGGACCAGTGGCGTAACTACTGCCCCCGCAGTCCTCGCGGTGGCTTGGGGGCGAGGGGCTGCGGGGGCGCCACTGATTTACAGCAGACTGACATGCGGACGAGCGTCCGCATGTCAGTCTGCAGTCTCCTTCCCTCCGCCGCTTTTTGGAGGGACACGGAGGGCACACAGCGCGCCTCCCTGTGTCCCTCCTGCTGCATCATCTCCGGCGGCCGCGGGTCTAATAGGGGGAAGTGCCATCCGTGAGCTCTAATTGGCTCATGAACCGGCACTTCCCCCTATTAGACCCGCGGCCGCCGGAGATGATGCAGCAGGAGGGACACAGGAGAGACGAGCTGTGCCCTCCGTGTCCCTCCAAAAAGCGACGGCGGGGGGGGGGGGGGTAAATATCTGGCACTGGGGGCATATATGGCACGGGGGGGGGAGGGAGGAATATCTGGCACTGGGGCATTTCTGGCACTGGGGGGAATATCTGGCACTGGGGGCATATCTGGCACTGGGGGGGATATCTGGCACTGGGGCATATATGGCACTGGGGGGGAATATCTGGCACTGGGGGCATATATGGCACTGGGGGGGGTATCTGGCACTGGGGGCATATATGGCACGGGGGGCATATATGGCACTGGGGGGAATATCTGGCACTGGGGGCATATATGGCACTGGGGGGGAATATCTGGCACTGGGGGCATATGTGTACCTGGCACATGGGGGGGACGACTATATTTGGCACTGGGGCATGTAAGTACCTGGCACCGTGGGGGAATATCTGGCACTGGGGACATATGTGGCACTTGGAGCACAGCCCTAGCAACAAGGACTACCTCCTAGCAACGAGCATGACACCCAGTGCATGAAACATCTGGCAACGAGCATGACACCCAGTGCATGAAACACCTGGCAACGAGCATGACACCCAGTGCATGAAACCCCTGGCAACGAGCATGACACCCTGAGCATGAAAACCCCTGGCACCGTGCATGGAACCAAGAGCATGAAACCCCTGGCAACGAGCATGACACCCAGTGCATGAAACCCCTGACAACGAGCAGGTAATTGAAAAGTAATTAGAAGCCTTACTGTAGGACTTAATGTGTAATGGGCATTACGGTGTGTGGCATAATGTATCACGGACATTGCGGTGTGTGTCATAATGTGTCGCAGGCATTACGGTGTATGGTATACTATATCGCGGGCATTGTGATATGTGGTATAATGTCTCAGGGTCATTGCAGTGTGTGGCATAATGTATCACGGACATTGCGGTGTGTGTCATAATGTGTCAGGCATTACGGTGTGTGGTATACTATATCACGGGCATTGTGGTATGTGGTATAATGTCTCAGGGTCATTGCAGTGTGGCATAATACATAACGGGCATTGCGATGTGTGGCATAGGGTATAACGGGCAGGGCATTGCGGTATGTGTCACAGGCATTACGGTGTATGGTATACTATATCACGGGCATTGTGGTATAATGTCTCAAGGTCATTGCAGTGTGTGGCATAATGTGTCACAGGCATTGTATGTGCTATAATGTATCGGGCATTGCAGTGTGTGGCATAATGTATCACGGACATTGCGGTGTGTGTCATAATGTGTCACAGACATTGTATGTGCTATAATGTATCAGGGGCATTGCAGTGTGTAGCATAATGTATAACGGGCATTGCGATTCCTGTCATAATGTGTCACAGGCATTACGGTGTGTGGCATAATGTGTCACAGACATTACGGTGTGTGGCATAATGTGTCGGGGGCATTACAGTGTGTGCATATTGTGTCGTGCATTATTGTGTGCGGCATAATGTCTAAGGGCCATTGCAGTATGTGGCATAATGTATACTGGGCATTACTATAAGGAGGAAAAATGACAAATAATGTAAGGGGCATGAATCAGGATTATTTTTCTTTCCTGTGGTGGCCAACGTATGGGCGTGCAGGTTGCAAAACTGGGGTATAAGGTAGTCTTTTCCTGCAATGCCACGCCCCTTTATGCGAAACCACGCCCACTCCAACAAAACCACGCCCCTTTTTTGATGCGCGCGCCTTAGGCGCGCGCATATTTATCCCTTTCTTGCTCCCAATTATGGAGCATGAAGGGGGGGGGGGGGGGGGGCGCCGAAGAATTTTTTGGCTTGGGGGAGAAAAATTTCTAGTTACGCCACTGGATTGGACATATCCAGTGTGATGCGGCTGTAGATGATTTTTGCTGTTTCTAACTTCTACATCAATGAATAAGTTTCAAAATAGAATGCATCAAGAGAACGGTGTTGGTAGTATAAAACTACCTACAGCACCTGGTATTCCCAGGTGGTCTCACATCCAAGAACAAACCAGGCCTAAGATCAGGTGATATTGGGCATATACAGTGTGGTGTGGCTGTAGATATGTATGTATCACACCTTCCTCTATACATATACATACATACATACATACATACACACACACCTATATCTGTACGTACACTGACATACACACACCAACATCTATACATTAACACGCTGACCCCTAAACGTACACCAACGTACCCACACCTGCATCTATACCTACACATGCTGACACGTGGACGTACACCGGCTTACCCACATGTGAATCTATACATACATGTGCTGACACCTGGACATACACTGATGTACCCACACCTAACATCTATACATACACATGCTAACACCTGGACGTATACAGACGTACCCACATTTGCATCCATGCATATATAGATGTAGGTGTGTGTACGTCAGTGTACGTCCAGGTGTCAACGCGTGTATGTATAGATGCAGGTGTGGGTACGTCTGTGTATGTCCAGGTGTCAGAATGTGTATGTATAGATGCAGGTGTGGGAAGGTCAGTGTAGGTTCAGGTGTCAGCGCGTGTATGTATAGATGCAGGTGCTTGTATGTCCAGATGTCAGTGCATGTATGTATAGATGCAAGTGTGGGTACGTCGGTGTATGTCCATTTGTCAGCGCGTGTATATATAGATGCAGGTGCTTGTATGTTGGTGTATGTCCAGGTGTCAGCATGTGTATGTATAGATGCAGGTGTGGGAATGTTGGTGTATGTCCAGGTGTCAGGGCGTGTATGTATGGATATTAGGTGTGGGTACATCAGTGTATGTCCAGGTGTTAGCGCATGTATGTATAGATGTATATATACACACACATACGATAGATAGATAGATAGATAGATAGATAGATAGATAGATACATATTATAAGGGCACGGTCGTGCCCTTATATTAAGGCTGAATCGAACAAACGGAATTTTCCCATAGGGAACTTCTGAGATGGGGGCATGGTGTTTGAGGGGCTACACCTCAAAACTGATTGGACGTACTGAGCTGAAATTTGGCATGGGCGTGTAGAATCGTCACCCGGCGCTGCATGCCAAATTTCAGGGCAAAATAATAAAAAATGAGGAATTGGGAGTAACCTAAAGTTCCAACTGTCAGTTTTTTTCTGTGACTTCCTTTGTGGCTTTTTGACACCGTTTTCCTATAGAGTGAATTAGATATTTTTTGGGAAGGCATAACTCCGGATAGAGGACGAATTAAGACTTGGGGTTTGTTTTACTAGATAGAGTATGCCCCAGTGTAGTGCCTTTTGGGGTTGTGGTTTTTCAGAAAGTTATAGGGTTTTTTTAATTAAGAGAAATATGCCCCATTATAGAGATAGGGCTTTTCAATTTGTTGCGGCTGCGCAGTGGCCGCCAGGAGAGCGAGAGTGAGTGAGGGAAGGGGTCTCGTGCAGGCTGAGGTTATAAAAGTAGCTGCTGGCGGCGGGAGGAGAGCCAGCGGTTCCTGGGTGTGTGCACCTGCGGTCCCTTACAGACTGCAGCGACCCATTAGGACTGTGGAGGAGAGGGGTAGCGGCATAGCAGCCGCAGGCTTACCGAAAGTGCTCACTACTGAGCAATATGGTCCCCTTACCCGAAGTGGGAGCCGCAGCGGGAGGAATAGCTGGAGTTGCGCCGCAGGAGAAAGTCAGAGGACATCCAGAAGAGACATCCGGTGCAGCGCTGACTCCTGACTGACAGCGCTTGCCTACTGAGCGGTGTGGTACCCCCACACCTGAAGCGGGTGCGGGAGCGGCAGCCGGAGAAGACAGCTGTGCTGCACGGAAGAAATCAGGCAGCAGCAGCAGCACCAGCGGGCTGAGGTGGGGAGGATCAGTATGGTCCCTTACGTGCGGCTCACATTCAGATCCATCCGGCTCCCTTCCCCTCCCTTCCCCTCCTCCCCTGCACCCTTAGCAGCCTGCCCCCACATCTCATTCACCCACCGCCGCAGACTCCTCCCCCACACGGTTATTATAATAAGGCCACCCCCCTACCCCCTTCCCTCCCTGCTGTGTGTCCAGCCCCCTCACCTGCTGTGTGTCCGGCCTACCCCCCCCTCACCTGCTGTGTGTCCAGCCCCCCCCTCACCTGCTGTGTGTCCAGCACCCCCCCTCACCTGCTGTGTGTCCGGCCTACCCCCCCCTCCCTGCTGTGTGTCCAGCCACCACCCCCCTCACCTGCTGTGCGTCTGGCCTACCCCCCCCCTGCTGTGTGTCCAGCCCCCCCCCCCTCCCTGCTGTGTGTCCGGCCTACCCCCCCCTCCCTGCTGTTTGTCCGGCCTACCCCCCCCCCTCCCTGCTGTGTGTCCAGACCCCCCCCCTCACCTGCTGTGTGTCCAGCCACCCCCCCCCTCACCTGCTGTGTGTCCGGCCTACCCCCTCCTCCCTGCTGTTTGTCCGGCCACCCTCCCCTCCCCTGCTGTGTGTCCGGCGGCCTACCCCCCCCCCCTCCCTGCTGTGTGTCCGGCCTACCCCCCCTCACCTGCTGTGTGTCCAGCCCCCCCCCTCACCTGCTGTGTGTCCAGCCCCCCCCTCCTCCCCTGCTGTGTGTCCAGCCCCCCCCCCCCCTCCCTGCTGTTTGTCCGGCCACCCTCCCCTCCCCTGCTGTTTGTCCGGCCACCCTCCCCTCCCCTGCTGTGTGTCCGGCCACCCTCCCCTCCCCTGCTGTGTGTCCGGCCACCCTCCCCTCCCCTGCTGTGTGTCCGGCCACCCTCCCCTCCCCTGCTGTGTGTCCGGCCTACCCCCCCCCCCTCACCTGCTGCGTGTCCAGCCCCCCCCCCTCACCTGCTGCGTGTCCAGCCCCCCCCCTCACCTGCTGTGTGTCCAGCCCCCCCCCCCCTCACTTGCTGTGTGTCCAGCCCCCCCCCTCACCTGCTGTGTGTCCAGCCCCCCCCCCCCCTCACCTGCTGTGTGTCCAGCCCCCCCCCCCTCACCTGCTGTGTGTCCAGCCCCCCCCCCCCCTCACCTGCTGTGTGTCCAGCCCCCCCCCTCACCTGCTGTGTGTCCAGCCCCCCCCCCTCACCTGCTGTGTGTCCAGCCCCCCCCCTCACCTGCTGTGTGTCCAGCCCCCCCCCTCACCTGCTGTGTGTCCAGCCCCCCCCTCACCTGCTGTGTGTCCAGCCCCCCCCCTCACCTGCTGTGTGTCCAGCCCCCCCCCCCCTCACCTGCTGTGTGTCTAGCCCCCCCCCCTCACCTGCTGTGTGTCCAGCCCCCCCCCCTCACCTGCTGTGTGTCCAGCCACCCCCCCTCCCCTGCTGTGTGTCCTGCCTACCCCCCCCCCCTCCCTGCTGTTTGTCCGGCTACCCTCCCCTCCCCTGCTGTGTGTCCTGCCTACCCCCCCTCCCTGCTGTGTGTCCAGCCACCCCCCACCCCCCTCACCTGCTGTGTGTCCGGCCTACCCTCCCCCCCCTCCCCTCCCCTGCTGTTTGTCTGGCCACCATCCCCTCCCCTCCCCTGCTGTGTGTTCGGCAACTCCCCCCTCTTCCTGCTGTGTTCGGCCACCCCCTACCCCCTCCCCTCCCTGCCGTGTGTCCGGTCACCCTCCCCTCTCTGCTGTGTGTCCAGCCACCCCCCCCCCCTCTCTGCTGTGTGTCCGGCCACCCCCCCCAGACACGCAGCGCCTGACACACACAGACATGCAACGCCTGACACGCATACGCATATGCAGCACCTGACACACACCCACACACACAGCACCTGACACACACACACACACACACACACACAGCACCTGACACACACGCACAGCACCTGACACACACACACACAGCACCTGACACTAACACGGACCTGACACACGCGCATACACTCACACGCAGCACCTGACACACACGCAGCACCTGACACACGCACACACAGACGCAGCACCTGACACTCACACGGACCTGACACACACGCACACACTCACACGCGGCGCCTGACGCACATAGACACGCGGCGCCTGACGCACACGCGGCGCCTGACAGACACGCGGCGCCTGACACACACGCACAGGCAGCGCCTGGCACACACGCACAGGCAGCGCCTGGCACACACGCACAGGCAGCGCCTGGCACACACGCAGCGCCTGACACACACAGACACGCAGCGCCTGACGCACAGGCAGCGCCTGACACACACGCACATGCAGCACCTGACACACGCAGCGCCTGACACACGCAGCGCCTGACACACGCACGCACCTGACACTCACATGCTCCTGACACACGCAGCACCTGACATACTCACACGCAGCACCTGACACACACGCAGACACGCAGCACCTGACACACACACACGCAGCACCTGACACACACACGCAGCACCTGACACACAAACACGCAGACACGCAGCGCCTGACACACACGCAGACACGCAGCGCCTGACACACACGCAGACACGCAGCGCCTGACACACACGCAGACACGCAGCGCCTGACACACACGCAGACACGCAGCGCCTGACACACACGCAGACACGCAGCGCCTGACACACACGCAGCGCCTGACACACACGCAGCGCCTGACACACACGCAGACACGCAGCGCCTGACACACACGCAGACATGCAGCGCCTGACACACACGCAGCGCCTGACACACACGCAGACACGCAGCGCCTGACACACACGCAGCGCCTGACACACACGCAGCGCCTGACACACACGCAGACACGCAGCGCCTGACACACACGCAGACACGCAGCGCCTGACACACGCAGACATGCAGCGCCTGACACACACGCAGACACGCAGCGCCTGACACACGCAGACACGCAGCGCCTGACACACGCGCAGACACGCAGCGCCGGACACACGCGCAGACACGCAGCGCCTGACAGACACGCACACACACACACACACACACAGCACCTGACACAGATATGCAGCGCCTGACACACACACGCAGACATACAGCGCCTGACACACACACACGCAGACATGCAGCACCTGACACACACATGCAGCACCTGACAGACACACACACCCACACACACACACAGACATGCAGCACCTGACACACCCACACACACACACATGCATCACCTGACACACCCACACACACAGACATGCATCACCTGACACACCCACACACATATACAGACATGCAGCACCTGACACACACACACACACACACACACACACAGACATGCAGCGCCTGACACACACACACATACAGACATGCAGCACCTGACACACACACACACACACATACAAACATGCAGCACCTGACACACACACACACACACATATATACATGTGGCATTTAACGCACACACGCACAGCACCTGACACACAATCATATACACTCAGAGCACCTAACACACACATACACTCGCAGCACCTCACACACACTCGTATACACACGCAGCACCTGCCACTCACACATACATGAACAGCACCTGACACACACATACACGCGCAGCACCTGACAGTCACACACATACAGATGCGACAGCTGACACAAACACATACACGCTCAACACCTGACACCCACGTGGCAGCTGACGCATACAAATGCAGCACCTGAAATACACACATATACATGTGCAGCACCTGAGACACACACATACACGTACAGCACCTGAGACACACACACACACACATGTATGTACACGCGCGGCTCCAGGCACACACATACGTACGTACACACACGGCACTTGACACACACACGTACACGCGCGGCACCTGACACACACACACACACACGTACGTACGTACGTACGTTCGTACGTTCGTACGTACGTACGTACGTACGTACGTACGTACATGTGTGGCACCTGACACACACACGTATGCACACGTGTGGCTCCTGACACACACGCGCGTTGCTCCTGACACACACACATGTACGTACGTGCTCGGCTCCTGACACACACACGTATGTATACGCGCGGCACCTGAAACCTACACGTATGTACGTATACGCGCGGCTCCTGATACCCTCACGCATGTACACGCGTGGCTCCTGGCACACACACACACACGTACACGCGCGGCACCTGACACATACACGCGTGTACGTACACACATGCAAAGCACCTGACATACACACATGTAGGTACGCGCCACCTGACACACACACACACACACACACACACACACACGTACACGCACGACACCTGACACACACGTACGTACGCGCACGGCACCTGACACACACGTACATACTAGTGATGAGTGGGTTCGGTTCGTCGGAATCCGGACCCCCCGAACTTCACCCATTTTACATGGGTCCGAGGCAGGTTCGAACCTTCCCGCCTTGCTCGGCTAACCCGAGCGCGCCCGAACGTCATCATCCCGCTGTCGGATTCCCGCGAGATTCGGATGTCTGCATTCGTGGAAAGGGGTCCCATGTGTAAACATGGGACCCCTTTCAGTCCGTCTGGTCCGGGTGTTCGGTTTGTTGTTTTGCCAAGTACGTGGAGTTAATCTGGAACCTGGATCAGGTGAGTATAATTATCTTTTATTTTCAGGTACCCGTGGATTCTACTTGGAGAAGAGGACCGACTGCTTCGTGTCAACATAGGTAAGTATGTGTGTGTCGGCAGGTGTGAAATAAAGTTATACTTTCACGGTGTCTGTGTCCTGTTTTTATTTGGGTATTTTTTCCCCAGTAGAACTACAGGTACCAGCGGGCCCGTTTTTCTCCCGCATGCTGGTACTTGTGGTTCTCAAAGTACCAGATTGCGGGGGAGGCTTGCTGGGACTTGTAGTACTACTGGAAAAAACAATATTCTTTCAATTTTCTCAAGGCTATCAGCCTCCCATCAGCAGCCCTTGGATGGGGGGGACAGCCTCGGGCTTCACCCCTGGCCCTTGGGTGGCTGGGGGGGGACCCCTTGATTGAAGGGGTCCCCACTCCCCCAGGGTACCCCGGCCAGGGGTGACTAGTTGGATATTTAATGCCACGGCCGCAGGGCACTGTATAAAAGTGACCCCCGGCTGTGGCATTATCTGTCCAGCTAGTGGAGCCCGATGCTGGTGTAAAAATAATGGGGGACCCTACTCTTTTTGTCCCCCGTATTTTTTGCACCAGCACCAGGCGCAGAGCCCGGAGCTGGTTTTAAAAATACGGGGGATCCCCTGTCCGTTTTTCCCCCGGATTTTTAGAACCAGGACCGGCTCGAAGAGCCCGAGGCTGGTTATGCTTTGGAGGGGGGACCCCACGCAATTTTTCTTTTCCGGGTTTTTCACATTCCATTTAAAAAAAAAAATAATAATAATAATCTTTTAAAAAATATATAAATAATACTTGTGCCTCCAAAAAAGACAAACCAAGTACCTAATCCCTTCTAATATAAATAGATATGCTATTACCCCAAAAAAATATTATTTTTTATTAGATTCCGCCTGCAAAGTGTGGCGGATTGAAAATGACGAATTTACTGTTTAAAAGCACTGTTGTCGAATTTACAAACTTCAATTGAATATACTTTTGTTGAATTGCCGCATTTGTACCATTGCAGAAAAGTCGAATTTGTCAAATGTCGAATTTTAAAAAGTCGAATTTTGAAAGGATGCAAGAATAGGCCCCGCCCCCTTCTTCACATCAGCCGTCCCCTTCTACCCCTGTACCTTGCTCTCTCCTGTCTGTGCTCTCTCCCGTCTGTAGGACTAGGCCCCGCCCCCTTCTTACCCTCCAGTGACTGCTCTCTCCTGACAAGTGGACCAGGCTTGCCCCCTACACGCTGCTGGTGTCTTCATTGTTACTTGGTCTGGAGCTCCGTTGGGGAGAGAACTCACGTGAGCTCATTAAGAATGAGGAACTGGGATGTTTTCATTTTATTGTGAGTAGTGTAGTGTGGTGATGTAGTATGTTGTATGGGGGGTATAGTGTAACTATGAAGTGCAGCATATGGGAGGGCTATAGCATAGTGATGTAGTGTGGCATATGGGGGGTGGTAGCGCATAGGCGTGCGTACAGGGGGTGCCTGGTGCGCACAGGCACTCCCTAATGTCCAGCACCGCTGCACGCCACGCTTGCTGTGGCACAGTGATCGCTGAGTGTGTGATCGGTGGAGCCTAGCCTGTAGCTCATTTCCGTACCTCCCACCACCGCTGCGCCCGCCCCCCCTCTGCCTGCTGCTAATACTATGCTGAGTGCATTCGTCGGCGGCCTCACTGGGGGGACTGGTGTCACCTTGCAATGTGACGTGGTGATGTCCGCCTATGCTCTCCTCCCGCCCACCCGTGCTTTCCTCCCGCTGCGGTCTCTCAGTCCTAGTGTGCCGCGGCTGCCACACCACTGGCAGTGTTCCTCTAGGGGGGACTGGGAGCCGCCGGCAGACACATTCTGCTGAGACTTACTTGTCAGTGCGGGTTCCGGATGGCAGGCGGCGGGTGGGAGGGCAGACGGGGAGCAGGTGTCACAAGGAGTGTGTGGGTAACTAATTCACAATACTTCCGCTCAACGTGGCACTGCTGGTCCTTCATCTCCCATGTCTCTTCACCAGGTGGCGGGCGGCCCGGAAATTAAGTGATGTGTTGTGCAGCAGTCAGTGTGAAGTGACTGTGAGTAACACTGATGGTGCTGATGATGCTGCTGCAGAATCGGGAAGCAATTAATTCATAAATATAATGTACTCAGTGTATTATACATACATAAACATGTACATACGTGTATTTGTGTATACATGTATATACATGAGTGTGTGTGCATATATATATATATATATATACAGCCAGTTCCCAGGAACAAAAGTCCTCCCCCGCTTCCGCTAAGTCCACAGCATGACGCTGGGGCTCCACTGGTGGAGCCAGGTGCGGTGGGGGCCCGTCTCAAGTGCTTCAGCAATCAGTGGGCTTGCTCACAGGTGGATCCCTGGATTCTACAAGTAGTGTCTCAGGGATTCAAGCTGGAATTCGAGACGTCTCCCCCTCGCCGTTTCCTAAAATCTGCCTTGCCAACATCTCCCTTGGACAGGGAGGCTGTGATGGAGGCAAATTCACAAGCTGTATTTGCAGCAGGTGATAGTCAAGGTACCCCTCCTTCAACAAGGAAGGGGTTACTATTCCACAATGTTTGTGGTACCGAAACCGGACGGTTCGGTGAGACCCATTTTAAATTTTAAATCTTTGAACACGTATATAAAACGGTTCAAGTTCAAGATGGAATCGCTCAGGGCGGTTATCTCAAGCCTGGAGGAAGGGGATTACATGGTATCACTGGACATCAAGGATGCTTACCTGCCTGTCCCCATTTACTCTCCTCACCAGGAGTACCTCAGATTTGTGGTACAGGACTGTCATTCTGCGGCGGGACTGCCGCATTCTAGATCAGTAAAAGCCCATTCCACGAGGAAGGTGGGCTCTTCTTGGGCGGCTGCCCGAGGGGTCTCTGCTTTACAACTTTGCCGAGCTGCTACTTGGTCGGGGTCAAACACATTTGCAAGATTTTACAAGTTTGACACCCTGGCTGAGGAGGACCTAGAGTTCGCTCATTCGGTGCTGCAGAGTCATCCGCACTCTCCCTCCCGTTTGGGAGCTTTGATATAATCCCCATGGTCCTTACGGAGTCCCAGCATCCACTTAGGACGTCAGAGAAAATAAGATTTTACTCACCGGTAAATCTATTTCTCGTAGTCCGTAGTGGATGCTGGGCGCCCATCCCAAGTACTTGTACATAGTTATTGTTAACAAAAGGGTTATTGTTGAGAGCCATCTGTGCAGAGGCTCCGTTGTTGTCATACTGTTAACTGGGTATAATATCACGAGTTGTACGGTGTGATTGGTGTGGCTGGTATGAGTCTTACCCGGGATTCAAAATCCTTCCTTAGTGTCAGCTCTTCCGGGCACAGTATCCTAACTGAGGTCTGGAGGAGGGTCATAGGGGGAGGAGCCAGTGCACACCAGGTAGTCCTAAAGCTCTCTTTAGTTGTGCCAAGTCTCCTGCGGAGCCGCTATTCCCCATGGTCCTTACGGAGTCCCAGCATCCACTACGGACTACGAGAAATAGATTTACCGGTGAGTAAAATCTTATTATATATATATATATATATATATATATATATATGACTTGGGGTTTGTTTTATTAGATAGAGCATGTCCCTGTGAAGTGCCTTTTGGGGTTGTGGTTTTTCAGAAAGTTACAGGTTTTTTTTAATTAAGAGAAATATGCCCCATTATAGAGATCGGGCATTTCAATTTGTTGCGCCTGCGCAGTGGCCGCCAGCAGGGGGTGTACTAGAGTGCCTTCTCTTGAGAGCCGCAATATGGCCGCCTTCTCCCCGGTTATTCTGTAAATAGGAAAATAACCTCACAGGTTCACATAAGGCAGAGTTGCCACTACTAGTGCAGGGCTGTAACTTACAGTACTAAGGAAAAGCCATATACTAAAGCGGCGCAGTGACCTCACCCCTCTCAGAGACACCAGGGCGCAGCACACTGGTACACACACCTGTTAGCTCAGGGCAGCACTATAGGACCCTCCTGTAATGCTGTGCTGGCGGCGTGTAGTGATCAGGGCACTGGGAGACTGGCTGGCTGGTCTCCGTCTCTGCTGCCTATAGAACTTCCACCTCTGTTATATATCAGGGCTGCTCTCCTGTTATGATTCCAATACTCTGGTCTGGGGATATCTTATAGCAAGGACCTGAGTACTGGAACGTAATGCTTGGAAAGGGAGTGGGAACGGGAATAGCCCCTGGCGCCCTATCTCCGTTGTCTCGCCCGTGCTGTCAGAAATCTCTTGCGAGACTATGGTTGCTTGGGCCCATGGCAGCCGCGTTTGAAGGGCGGAAAACGTCTGCCCAACTCCGATGCCCCCTCAGGTCTTAATGGGAGACAAAGAGAAATCCGAGACAGGGTGATAACAAGGGGCCCTCTACTAAACAACAAAGCCAGGGGCTCAAAACTAACTTTAAACTAGAGTATGTGCGGAAAACCGCCAGGGAAAAGGACAACCAAAATACCCACTTGTCCACTCTTCTACCCGGCACCGGCGAGTTCCGGAGAGGAGTGTGGGAGCGTAAACCTCCGCAAATGCACCAACACAGAATACAAAATAAAGCGGCCTAGGCCGCAGCACGCGGCAGAGCTGCCACTCACGAAAACCACACGAGATCCTCTAGCGACTGTTGCGGGTAAATGAGGACTGGAAGACTCCTTGGGAAGAGATGACAACACTAAGATTCAGGAACTCTGAGGACAGGAATGACCGGACACAGCAGAACTGGAACAGACGTCAGCAAACCAAAGCAGCATGCAGGAAGCTATTACCGGCGTCTGTGTGAAGCACTGGGAAGGTATTTAGCAGGGAGTCCTTCAATCAGAAGTTCAGAGCCTGATTAGCACAATGCCGTGCAGCTGCCTTGCTGCACGACCAGAAGACAAGTGTGTGTGTGTAGTTCACTTGATTGACCCTGCAAGGGGAGCGCAGTCCATCCGTGGCGTCCCCGTTGCTAGGGTCCAGGCGGCTCAGCGCGCCCGGCGTCCTAGCGTTGCTAGGGAGCCGGCGGCTAGCACGCTCGGCGTCCCTAGTTGCTAGGCGCCGGGCCGCGAGGACATCGCGGACCACGGCGCCTAACACCTGTGTGTTCTCTTCCTCTCCTACCTCACACTGGAACTGGCCGCCCAGAGAACGAGAGGGCAGCGGCTGACATCAGAGAGGGTGCAGCAATCTGTGTGGGCAGAGCCCCTCACAGCAAGGTGTCCTTATGCTGTGCCCCGTGTAATCACTGTGATCCATACAGACTCACCCTGGTATGCTCTCTATTATTTTTTTTTTTACACTGCGGCATGCTCGAGGGAAGGGAGCAGGCACCACCCCACCGCCACTACTCCTCCGCCAGCATCACTACCGAGCCGGTCAGTGTTCCGGCGGCAATGAGCAGTAGGCAGCCACCAGCAACAACAGTCAGGAAGCTGTTACTCCCGGCAGCAGTAGCGTCAAGCTGCAATTCAGCCAGCGGCACGATGATCCGGGAGACAGTGGCAGCACAGGGAAGCAGTACCCCCTCCAATCGCAGCACCAACTAGGAGACTGAGGCAGCAACCTGCCCCCAGCAGCAGCACCACCCTGATGATAGGTAAGATGCATTTTGGTGTCACAAGAAGGTGGCCGGAGTAGTGGCTGGCTGTGGTCACACCCCGGGGAAAAGTGATAGTGATTTCAGTGTTCCCTTGCGTGGGGATTGGATGTGTAGATGTATGGAGGCTATGTATGTATAGATGTGAGCGGCAGTGTGCGGATGTATGAGAGCGGCAGTGTGCGGATGTATGAGAGCGGCAATGTACGGCTGTATAACTGCGTCGGTGTGCGGCTGTATGAGTGCGATGGTGTGCGGCTGTATGCGTGCGGCGGTGTGCTGCTGTAAGAGTGCGGCAGTGTGCGGCTGTAAGAGTACGGCTGTAAGAGTACGGCTGTAAGAGTGCGGCTGTAAGAGTGCGGGGTTGTACGGATGTATGAGAGCGGGGTTGTACGGATGTATGAGAGCGGGGTTGTACGGATGTATGAGAGCGGCAGTGTATGGATGTATGAGAGCAACAGTGTACAGTTGTGTGAGAGCGGCAGTGTGCGGATGTATGAGAGTGGCGGTGTACGGATGTATGAGAGCGGCAGTGTATAGGGAGGGATGTCGGAATGCTGTTATA
The DNA here is from genome assembly GCF_028390025.1 of Pseudophryne corroboree. NCBI lineage: Eukaryota > Metazoa > Chordata > Amphibia > Anura > Myobatrachidae > Pseudophryne > Pseudophryne corroboree. The sequence continues at coordinate 170,908 of NW_026970504.1, forward strand.
GGGTTCCTAATACAAAATGCCACGTTGGGCTTGATGGGCAGGTAGTGCGGCAAGCACACCCAAATTGGCATCTGACGTCGCCTGCAGTCCACACTGTTGTGAGGAGTCAGAGTTAATTTTGACTGTGTAGTGTACTCACAGAGGACCTACCGCCCGTCCCCTCCTCGCATCTGAGCAGCAGGTCAGGCTCTTATTTTCTTTTTAATCAGGAGAGGCCGAGTGAACTGTGAGCAGGGGGGCAGAGCTACATGGGACCCAGAGGGGCTGCTGTGCTGTCAGAGAGGGAGAGGAAGAGAGAGATGAAGCTACTGCAGATCCCCAGCTGATTGTGAGGTGCCGGGTTGAAGGGTGATGTGATCACCCTTCTCCCTCGCTGCCGCTGGGGACCGCATCTAGGCTTCCTCCATCGAGGGCATGCGGCGCAGCAGTGGGCAGCGTGTAATGAGTTTGTCTGACTCATTATACTGCTGCCTGTTGTGGACACCTCCGTCCGTACGGACTGGTGTACATGCCCAGCACAGAGGTGACAGTGTTGGTGGAAGTGCTGCCCAGTTCTGACCCTGCAGGCCTCCCTGATCTGACTGCGGCCGCTGCTACTGCTGCGGCCCGAAACCCCTGCCGGTCCCCTCCATAGACTTCTGCCTGTCCAGCGCTGAGGTACTAGGGGTATCCCAGCTGCGGGAAGGGTATGTCTCTGGCTTTCTCTCCGGCAGGGGAAGGTGACAGCGGCGGAGGAAGTGTTGCCCACCTCAGACACTGCAGGCCTCCCCGATCCAGCTGCGGCCACAGCTGATGCTGCCAGAACCCCCTGCTGGTCTCCTTTGTTGACTGCCGCATGGCCAGTGCTGAAGTACTGGGGGTAGGCCAGCTACGGGAAGAGTGTCTCTGCCTCGGGCTTTCTCTCTCTGTCAGGGGAAGGAAGGGCTGATTCTCTGGCACAACAGGGAGGGCTAGGCTGCAGGAACACAGCACTGGAAGAAACAGGAGGCCGAACTCATGACCAAAAAGTGAGCAGTGCAGTGATCAGCCCCCTAGTCTTTCCCTCTCTCTGGGTGCAGAGCTGTATTCTACAGAGAGAGCTGGGATGGGAAGAAGGGGAACGGCACCTGACACACACATACACGCGCAACACCTGACACACACACATACACGTGCGGCACCTGACACACACACACGTAGCATCAGACACAATAAAATAAACATGCAGCACCTGACCCACACATACACGCGCAACACCTGACACACACACATACACGTGCGGCACCTGACACACACACACGTAGCATCAGACACAATAAAATAAACATGCAGCACCTGACACATGCATATACACGCAGCACCTGACACATGCATATACACGCAGCACCTGACACATGCATATACATGCAGCACCTGACACATGCATATACACGCAGCACCTGACACATGCATATACACGCAGCACCTGACACATACATATACACGCACACCATCAGACACACACATACACACGCAGTGCCTTACTCACACACACATAGACACGTGCAGCACCTGAGGCACACACATGTACACGCGCAGCACCTGACGCACACACATGTACATGCGCAGCACCTGACGCACACTCATGTACACACGCAGCACCTGACGCACACTCATGTACACGCGCAGCACCTAATGCACACTCACGTACACGCGCATCACCTGACGCACACTCATGTACACGCGCATCACCTGACACAGACATACGTATTCATGCACAGCACCAGACATACACTTGTACACACGTGGAGCACCTGATACTCACACACATATACACCCGCAACACCTGACACACACACACACACACGTGCGGCAGCTGACGCATACACACGCACCATCAGACACACTCATATATACACGCAGCACCTGACACACACATACACACAGGAGCTGACACACATATACACGCGCAGCACCTGACACACACACACATATACACGCGCAGCACCTGACACCACGCACTCACACGTACAAGCAATGCATTTCACGCGTACCTCCAGCCTCAGTTACAGGCTGCTGCCGCCTACCCCCCTCCCTGCATCAGCTGCAAAGGCAGCAAAATATTTTGACCAAAGTCTAAAGGCCCGTACACATTAAACGATGTCGCTCTGTGAGCTACATCGTCTAATGTTTCCCCTCCCGGGCCGGCCGGCGGCCGACTGTACACACTGAGCGATATGACCGCTCATATCGCTCAGTGACGTCACGCCCCCGCCAGCCCTGCATGAAGGTCGTGGACGACAGTCCACATCCTTCCTGCATGCCCTACCGACAGCGAAGATTGTTGCCGACCCGCGGGGCCGCGCATCGTTTGTCGCTGGCTGCATACACACTTAACGATAAAATGAGCGACGTCGCTCATTAAATCGTTAAGTGTGTACGGACCTTAAACAATTTGGTTTGGTTAATAAAATAATTTTGCACAGAACAGTGATGTTATACGAACATTTTCATTAAACATTTAAAAAATCAAATGTATTTTCTTACAGTGAAATTTTACATTTCTGAATAAAAAAAATAAATTTAAAAAAAGCGATGAAATTCCATAGACAAAAAACCTTACGGTTTCACATGTCCCATTAAGGCTTCTTAGACATGATCGAAATTTCAGAAGCCTGTTGTAACTCTTCCACTCAAACTCCAAAAAGCAATGAAATTCCGATCATTAAGGCTGACGCCTTAATGGACGTGTTCCTTGCGCAATACAGATATGGTATGCCATCACAGCCTGTGGGTAAGTGCAGATTCAGCACTCTCACAGAGTGAGATTGCTGTCACTCACACAATGGTGGAGCTGCTAATTCACAGATTTGTGTGCTCATTGGAATACACACATGCAGTCTATGCAACTGAAGGTCTGAGCGGAAGACAAAGCTGCTCAGATGAGGTAAGAGTGTTGTTGATTGGAGGGAGGAGAGCGGTGTGGATGGGGGAACAGAAGTGTGTGGATAGAGGGAACACTAAGCAGCACTAATGGGGGGGACAGAGAAACACAGGGGGTAATTCAGACCGCAGCAGCAGCAGCGATTGCAGTCTGAATTAGTTTGTGAGGTGCGCACGTGCAATGGCCGCACTGCGCGTGCGTACCCCAGGAGCCCAGTGAGATGCTATCACCCTGCCTGATTGATAGGCAGAGGTGGTTGCGGGGAAGGAGGGGGGCGTGCAAACAGCGTTAGAATGCCATTGGCAGGGCATGGTCTGCACAACGGAGGCATTTCCGGACCACTGGGGGGTGGGCTGTGGCGGTTATCCCCCTGCCAAGAGCGCAGGATCCACTAAATTTACCTTCAGGATGTCAGCTACATGAATAGGGTAAGAGTGGTGTGGATAGGGGGTAGATTAAGCAGCAAGTATGGGAAGGGAGACAGAGCGGTGCAGATGGGGGAAATGGTGCAGATGGGTTTAAAACACTGGCATGGATGGGTAGAAAACTGGTGCAGATGGGAGAGAAGACAGTGTGCCATGTACTGGAGGAGGCAGAGTGACGTTGAAGAAGGAAACACTGAGCAGCACAGAGAGAAGGAAACGGTGGTACAGACAATGCACAGGTGGGGAAAGACAGATGGTACAGATAAGTTAGTACAGACTAGCACAGATGGGAGAACACAGCAGTAGGGATTGGGGAAGACCGGGCAGCATGGGGGTGTATAGGGGAAGTAAGTGTAGATGCATAGACTGTAGATGGGGTTTTATAGTTTAGCAATTAACCAAGATGTTTGAGGGAGCTAAATGTGTATACTAAGTGAGATGGATGTATGGAGTTAGAAGGATGTTGTAACAAGGTGGCTTTGTTGTGTTGACTGAATGGGATGGTTGTGGGCACTGTGTGGGATGGGAGCACCACAAAACTGCTCAGACCTTCAGTTGCATAGACTGCATGTGTGTATTCCAATGAGCACACAAATCTGTGAATTAGCAGCTCCACCATTGTGTGAGTGACAGCAATCTCACTCTGTGAGAGTGCTGAATCTGCACTTACCCACAGGCTGTGATGGCATACCATATCTGTATTGCGCAAGGAACACGTCCATTAAGGCGTCAGCCTTAATGATCGGAATTTCATTGCTTTTTGGAGTTTGAGTGGAAGAGTTACAACAGGTTTCTGAAATTTCGATCATGTCTAAGAAGCCTTAATGGGACATGTGAAACCGTAAGGTTTTTTGTCTATGGAATATATATATATATATCACAAACATATATGATTCATACATATATCACACACACATACATGATACATACATGAGAAAGACCTGGGATGGTGATGAGGCCAGGGCCCCCTGCTGATGTTGCGTTGAGGAAGGCAGTGTTCCAGGGCGGATGCCAGTCGGGGAGAGCGCCGCGCAGCCCGGGAAAAATACTGCTGAGGAGCTACATCTGGAAGAGCCCCTGGGAGAAAGAGTGCCACATGCCCCATCCTGCGCGGCAGACTCTGCAGGCCTGCACATGGGAAGGGAGGTCTCTGGCCACACATACTCACCCTTCTGCTGAAGCCCCGCTGCTGTCCCCATCAGCGATCTCCAGCGGGGAGCGGGGCCAGGATGAACCTCAACCTGTGAGAACTATCTTCATGATCAAGAGATCTCATATGCAAGATAAGTATGTGTTGGGATAGGGCTGGGGAGGGCGGCTGCTCGGGCACACCCCCGTCAAGTTAAGGAGATTTAACTGAGGAAGCACAAGGGAACTCTCGTCTGGGGACAACAACTGCAGGGAGACCACATCTTTTCAGATGAACATGGGAGGGCAGAAGGCTGCCTAATACTGAAGCACCCTCAGACATTAAACCATATGCAACAACTATTGCAAGCATTCCTGGGGGAAGGTCTGCAGCAGACGGATTTGCATACGGTGATGTCATCCAAGCAGTGGGCCAAAGTTGGCTGGAACCCTCATCTGTATATGAAAAGAGAAAAGGGGCATGCAGGGCATGGCGGCCTTTTGCGGCGCTTGGATAACCCCAAGTTTGCATTAAACACCCCCACCCTCCTTCGGTGTGGGGCTCATGTTGGCCATGCCCAAGCCCCTGAAGCATTCAAGCTGATTTCTTGCAGCAGCTGGGCACTGTAACAGCTTCAGAGCTGCTCTACAAGACAAGTAAAAGGGTGTGGGCCCTGCAGCACCACCTGTAGTTTGCATACACACATATATAGGACAGCATCTCTTATATGCCCCAGGGTCAATAAAATAGTATCCTTGTCTAGGCTATCCATCCCCTCAGATAAGGTATTTGTCCATGCCGCTACAGCACTACACACCCAGGCCGACGCAATTGCCGGTCTGAGTAAGGTACCTGAATGTGTATAAATGGACTTCAGGGTAATCTCCTGTTTGCGGTCAGCACACTCTTTGAGGGTAGCCGTATCCTGGGACGGGAGGGCTACCTTCTTGGATAAGCGTGTTAATGCTTTGTCCACCCTAGGGGAGGATTCCCATCGTAACCTATCCGTTGATGGGAAAGGATACGCCATAAGAATCCTTTTGGAAATCTGCAGTCTTTTATCTGGAGATTCCCAAGCTTTTTCACATAACTCGTTCAGCTCGTGTGAGGGGGGAAAGGTTACCTCAGGCTTCTTTCCCTTGTACATATGTACCCTCTTGTCAGCGACAGGGGGTTCCTCTGTGATGTGCAAAACATCTTTTTCTCTGACGTCCTAGTGGATGCTGGGACTCCGTCAGGACCATGGGGATTAGCGGCTCCGCAGGAGAGAGGGCACAAAAATAAAGCTTTAGGATCAGGTGATGTGCACTGGCTCCTCCCCCTATGACCCTCCTCCAAGCCTCAGTTAGGTTTTTGTGCCCGTCCGAGCAGGGTGCAATCTAGGTGGCTCTCCTAAAGAGCTGCTTAGAAAAAGTTTTTAGGTTTTTTATTTTACAGTGAGTCCTGCTGGCAACAGGCTCACTGCAACGAGGGACTTAGGGGAGAAGAAGTGAACTCACCTGCGTGCAGGATGGATTGGCTTCTTAGGCTACTGGACACCATTAGCTCCAGAGGGATCGAACACAGGCCCAGCCATGGAGTCCGGTCCCGGAGCCGCGCCGCCGACCCCCTTGCAGATGCCGAAAAGTGAAGAGGTCCAGAAACCGGCGGCAGAAGACTTTTCAGTCTTCATGAGGTAGCGCACAGCACTGCAGCTGTGCGCCATTGTTGTCACACACTTCACACCAGCGGTCACGGAGGGTGCAGGGCGCTGTGGGGGGCGCCCTGGGCAGCAATGAGAATACCTTGTTCTGGCTAAAAAATACATCACATATAGCCCCTGGGGCTATATGGATGTATTTAACCCCTGCCAGGTCTCACAAACACCGGAGAAGAGCCTGCCGAAATAGGGGGCGGGGCCTATCTCCTCAGCACACAGCGCCATTTTCCTGCTCAGCTCCGCTGCGAGGAAGGCTCCCAGGACTCTCCCCTGCACTGCACTACAGAAACAGGGTAAAACAGAGAGGGGGGGGCACTTTTTTTGGCGTTTTTTATATATATTAAGCTGCTATAAGGGAGACAACACTTCTATAGGGTTGTTCCTATATATTTATAGCGCTTGGGTGTGTGCTGGCAAACTCTCCCTCTGTCTCCCCAAAGGGCTAGTGGGGTCCTGTCTTCGATAAGAGCATTCCCTGTGTGTCTGCTGTGTCTCGGTACGTGTGTGTCGACATGTATGAGGACGATGTTGGTGTGGAGGCGGAGCAATTGCCGGTAATGGTGATGTCACCCCCTAGGGAGTCGACACCGGAATGGATGGCTTTGTTTATGGAATTACGTGATAATGTCAGCACATTACAAAAATCAGTTGATGACATGAGACGGCCGGCAAACCAGTTAGTACCTGTACAGGCGTCTCAGATACCGTCAGGGGCTGTAAAACGCCCTTTACCTCAGTCGGTCGACACAGACCCAGACACGGACACCGAATCTAGTGTCGACGGTGAAGAAACAAACGTATTTTCCAGTAGGGCCACACGTTATATGATCACGGCAATGAAGGAGGCTTTGCATATCTCTGATACTGCATGTACCACAAAGAGGGGTATTATGTGGGGTCTGAAAAAACTACCTGTAGTTTTTCCTGAATCAGACGAATTGAATGAAGTGTGTGATGAAGCGTGGGTTAACCCCGATAGAAAACTGCTAATTTCAAAGAAGTTATTGGCATTATATCCTTTCCCGCCAGAGGTTAGGGCGCGCTGGGAAACACCCCCTAGGGTGGATAAGGCGCTCACACGCTTATCAAAACAAGTGGCGTTACCGTCTCCTGAAACGGCCGCCCTCAAGGATCCAGCGGATAGGAGGCTGGAAACTACCCTGAAAAGTATATACACTCATACTGGTGTTATACTGCGACCAGCCATCGCCTCTGCATGGATGTGCAGTGCTGGGGTGTTTTGGTCGGATTCCCTGACTGAAAATATTGATACCCTAGATAGGGACAGTATTTTATTGACTTTAGAGCAATTAAAGGATGCTTTTCTTTATATGCGAGATGCTCAGAGGGATATTTGCACTCTGGCATCGAGAGTAAGTGCGATGTCCATATCTGCCAGAAGAAGTTTATGGACGCGACAATGGTCAGGTGATGCGGATTCCAAACGGCATATGGAAGTATTGCCGTATAAGGGGGAGGAATTATTTGGGGTCGGTCTATCGGATTTGGTGGCCACGGCAACAGCCGGGAAATCCACCTTTTTACCTCAGGTCCCCTCCCAACAGAAAAAGACACCGTCTTTTCAGCCGCAGTCCTTTCGTTCCTATAGGAACAAGCGGGCGAAAGGACAGTCATATTTGCCCCGAGGCAAAGGAAAGGGTAAGAGAGTGCACCAAGCAGCTTCTTCCCAGGAGCAGAAGCCCTCCCCGGCTTCTGCAAAGCCTTCAGCATGACGTTGGGGCTTTACAAGCGGACTCAGGGGCGGTGGGGGGTCGACTCAAGAATTTCAGCGCACAGTGGGCTCACTCACAGGTGGACCCCTGGATCCTGCAGATAGTATCTCAGGGTTACAGGTTGGAATTCGAGAAGTCTCCCCCTCGCCGGTTCCTAAAGTCTGCTCTGCCAACGTCTCCCTCAGACAGGGCGACGGTATTGGAAGCCATTCACAAGCTGTATTCTCAGCAGGTGATAGTCAAGGTACCCCTCCTACAACAGGGAAAGGGGTATTATTCCACACTATTTGTGGTACCGAAGCCGGACGGCTCGGTAAGACCTATTCTAAATCTGAAATCTTTGAACCTGTACATACAAAAATTCAAGTTCAAGATGGAGTCACTCAGAGCAGTGATAGCGAATCTGGAAGAAGGGGACTTTATGGTGTCCCTGGACATCAAGGATGCTTACCTGCATGTCCCAATTTGCCCTTCACATCAAGGGTACCTCAGGTTCGTGGTGCAAAACTGTCATTATCAGTTTCAGACGCTGCCGTTTGGATTGTCCACGGCACCTCGGGTCTTTACCAAGGTAATGGCCGAAATGATGTTTCTTCTGCGAAGAAAAGGCGTATTAATTATCCCTTACTTGGACGATCTCCTGATAAGGGCAAGGTCCAGGAAACAGCTGGGGGACGTAGTAGCACTAACCCAAGTAGTGCTGCAACAGCACGGGTGGATTCTGAATTTTCCAAAATCTCAATTGACCCCGACAACACGTCTGCTGTTCCTGGGAATGATTCTGGACACGGTTCAGAAAAAGGTGTTTCTTCCGGAGGAGAAAGCCAGGGAGTTATCCGAACTTGTCAGGAACCTCCTAAAACCAGGGAAAGTGTCTGTGCATCAATGCACAAGAGTCCTGGGAAAGATGGTGGCTTCTTACGAAGCGATTCCATTCGGCAGATTCCACGCACGAACTTTTCAGTGGGATCTGCTGGACAAATGGTCCGGATCGCATCTGCAGATGCATCAGCGGATAACCTTATCGCCACGGACAAGGGTGTCTCTTCTGTGGTGGTTACAGAGTGCTCATCTGTTAGAGGGCCGCAGATTCGGCATACAGGACTGGGTCCTGGTGACCACGGATGCCAGTCTGAGAGGCTGGGGAGCGGTCACACAGGGAAGAAACTTCCAGGGAGTATGGTCAAGCCTGGAGATGTCTCTTCACATAAATATACTGGAGCTAAGAGCGATTTACAATGCTCTAAGCCTGGCAAAACCCCTGCTTCAGGGTCAGCCGGTGTTGATCCAGTCGGACAACATCACGGCAGTCGCCCACGTAAACAGACAGGGCGGCACAAGAAGCAGGAGAGCAATGGCAGAAGCTGCAAGGATTCTTCGCTGGGCGGAAAATCATGTGATAGCACTGTCAGCAGTGTTCATTCCGGGAGTGGACAACTGGGAAGCAGACTTCCTCAGCAGACACGATCTACACCCGGGAGAGTGGGGACTTCATCCAGAAGTCTTCCACATGATTGTGAACCGTTGGAAAAAACCAAAGGTGGATATGATGGCGTCTCGCCTCAACAAAAAACTGGACAGGTATTGCGCCAGGTCAAGAGACCCTCAGGCAATAGCTGTGGACGCTCTGGTAACACCGTGGGTGTTCCAGTCAGTGTATGTGTTCCCTCCTCTGCCTCTCATACCAAAAGTACTGAGAATTATACGGCAAAGGGGAGTAAGAACGATACTCGTGGCCCCGGATTGGCCAAGAAGAACTTGGTACCCGGAACTTCAGGAGATGCTCACGGAAGATCCGTGGCCTCTACCTCTAAGACGGGACCTGCTTCAGCAGGGACCGTGTCTATTCCAAGACTTACCGCGGCTGCGTTTGACGGCATGGCGGTTGAACGCCGAATTCTAAGGGAAAAAGGCATTCCGGAAGAGGTCATTCCTACACTGGTAAAAGCCAGGAAGGAGGTGACTGCACAACATTATCACCGCATTTGGAGAAAATATGTTGCGTGGTGTGAGGCCAGGAAGGCCCCCACGGAGGAATTTCAATTGGGTCGATTCCTACATTTCCTGCAAACAGGATTGTCTATGGGCCTCAAATTGGGGTCCATTAAGGTTCAAATTTCGGCCCTGTCGATTTTCTTCCAGAAAGAATTGGCTTCAGTTCCTTGAGTCCAGACTTTTGTAAAAGGAGTACTACATATACAGCCCCCGGTTGTGCCCCCAGTGGCTCCGTGGGACCTTAATGTAGTTTTGGATTTTCTCAAATCCCATTGGTTTGAGCCACTCAAATCGGTGGATTTGAAATATCTTACATGGAAAGTAGCCATGCTACTGGCCCTGGCTTCAGCCAGGAGAGTGTCAGAATTGGCGGCTTTATCGTATAAAAGCCCATATCTGATTTTCCATTCGGACAGGGCAGAACTGCGGACGCGTCCTCAGTTTCTGCCTAAGGTGGTGTCAGCGTTTCACCTGAACCAGCCTATTGTGGTGCCTGCGGCTACTAGCGATTTGGAGGATTCCAAGTTGCTGGACGTTGTCAGGGCATTGAAAATATATATTTCAAGGACGGCTGGAGTCAGAAAATCTGACTCGCTGTTTATACTGTATGCACCCAACAAGCTGGGTGCTCCTGCTTCTAAGCAGACGATTGCTCGTTGGATTTGTAGCACAATTCAACTTGCACATTCTGTGGCAGGCCTGCCACAGCCTAAATCTGTCAAGGCCCATTCCACAAGGAAGGTGGGCTCATCCTGGGCGGCTGCCCGAGGGGTCTCGGCATTACAGCTCTGCCGAGCAGCTACGTGGTCGGGGGAGAACACGTTTGTAAAATTCTACAAATTTGATACCCTGGCTAAAGAGGACCTGGAGTTCTCTCATTCGGTGCTGCAGAGTCATCCGCACTCTCCCGCCCGTTTGGGAGCTTTGGTATAATCCCCATGGTCCTGACGGAGTCCCAGCATCCACTAGGACGTCAGAGAAAATAAGATTTTACTTACCGATAAATCTATTTCTCGTAGTCCGTAGTGGATGCTGGGCGCCCATCCCAAGTGCGGATTGTCTGCAATACTTGTACATAGTTATTGTTACAAAAAATCGGGTTGTTATTGTTGTGAGCCGTCTGTTCAGAGGCTCCTACGTTTGTCATACTGTTAACTGGGTTCAGATCACAAGTTGTACGGTGTGATTGGTGTGGCTGGTATGAGTCTTACCCGGGATTCAAAATCCTTCCTTATTGTGTACGCTCGTTTGGGCACAGTATCCTAACTGAGGCTTGGAGGAGGGTCATAGGGGGAGGAGCCAGTGCACACCACCTGATCCTAAAGCTTTATTTTTGTGCCCTGTCTCCTGCGGAGCCGCTAATCCCCATGGTCCTGACGGAGTCCCAGCATCCACTACGGACTACGAGAAATAGATTTATCGGTAAGTAAAATCTTATTTATTGCCATAATCATAAATCGAATGGATTTTGCCAATTTTGGCTGTAACTTTGCATCATCGTAATCGACACTGGAGTCAGAATCCGTGTCGGTATCTGTGTCAACAATCTGGGATAGTGGGCGCTTATGAGACCCTGACAGTCCCTGCAACATAGGATCAGGCATGGGTTGAAACCCTGACTGTCCCAAAGCTTCTGCCTTGTCTAATCTTTTGTGCAATGAGTTTACACTAGCATTTAAAACATTCCACATATCCATCCAATCAGCTGTCGGCGGAGACACCACATTCATTTGCTCCCGCTCCTCTCTAATATAGCCTTCTTCCTCAGACATGTTGACACACGTGTACCGACACACTACACACACAGGGAATGCTTTTTCTGAAGACAGTTTCCCCACAAGGCCCTTTGGAGAGACAGAGAGAGAGTATGCCAGCACACCCCCCAGCGCTATATAACCCAGGAATAAAACAGTAACTTAATGTTTGCCCAGTAGTGCTGCTGTATGTAATTTGCGAATTATGTGCCCCCCCCCCCCTCTTTTCAACCCTCTTGTCTAACGTGGTATAAGCAGGGTAGAGTCCGGGGAGCTTCCTCTCAGCGGTGCTGTGGAGAAAAAATGGCGCTGGTGAGTGCTGAGGGAGAAGCCCCGCCCCCTCGGAGGCGGGCTTCTGTCCCGCTTAAACTGTAAAATTGGTGGGGGCTTATACATATATAAAGTGCCCAGCTGTATATATGTTATATTTTTGCGAAAGAGGTTTATATTGCTGCCCAGGGCGCCCCCCCTGCGCCCTGCACCCTTACAGTGACCGGAGTATGTGAGGTGTATGGGAGCAAAGGCGCACAGCTGCAGTGCTGTGCGTTACCTCAGTGAAGATCATGAAGTCTTCTGCCGCCTCTGAAGTCTTCTTTTCTTCTCATACTCACCCGGCTTCTATCTTCCGGCTCTGCGAGGGGGACGGCGGCGCGGCTCTGGGACGGACGGCGAGGGTGAGATCCTGCGTACCAATCCCACTGGAGCTAATGGTGTCCAGTAGCCTAAGAAGCAGGACCTTGCAACTCAGATAGTAGGGCTGCTTCTCTCCCCTCAGTCCCTCGATGAGGGAGTCTGTTGCCAGCAGTGCTCCCTGAAAATTAAAAACCTAACAAAATACTTTCTGTCAGAAAGCTCAGGAGAGCTCCTGAAAAGCACCCAGTCTCCACTGGGTACAGTATCAAACTGAGGTCTGGAGGAGGGGCATAGAGGGAGGAGCCAGTGCACACCCAGAACTAAAGTCTTTCTTAAAGTGCCCATGTCTCCTGCGGAGCCCGTCTATCCCCATGGTCCTTACGGAGTCCCCAGCATCCTCTAGGACGTTAGAGAAAATAGGATTTTAATACCTACCGGTAAATCCTTTTCTCTTAGTCCGTAGAGGATGCTGGGCACCCGTCCCAGTGCGTACTGTGTCTGCAGTTATTAAATGGCCCTTAACTCCAGAACATTTATGTGGAGATGAAAACATCCAAGGAAGACTTGACCATCTTCCTTGGATGTTTTCCCCCTGTGTGACTGCTCTCCAGCCTCGGAGGGTTGCATCCGTGGTCCCTAGGATCCCGTCCTGGATCCCGAACCATCGCCCCTCTAGGTGGTGAGAACTGTGCAGCCACCAATGGAGTGAGATTCTGGTCTTGGAAGACAGGATTATCCTCCGGTGCATGTGTAGGTGGGATCCGGACCACTTGTCCAACAGGTCCCACTGGAACACTCTGGCATGGAACCTGCCAAACTGAATGGCCTCGTAGGCCGCAACCATCTTCCCCAGCAACTGAATGCATTGATGGATTAACACTCTTGCTGGTTTCAGAATTTGTTTGACCAGACTCTGGATCTCCAGAGCCTTTCCACTAGAAGAAAACCTCTTCTGTGTCCAGTATCACTCCCAAAAACAACAACCGCGTCATTGGGACCTACTGCGATTTTGGCAAGTTTAGGAGCCAACCATGTTGTTGATGAACTGTCAGGGAGAGTAGATGTTTTGCACCAACTGGTCCCTGGATCTCGCCTTTATCAGGAGATCATCCAAGTACGGGATAATTGTGACTCCTTGCTTGCGAAGGAGGACCATCATTTCCGCCATCACCCTGGTGAAAATCCTCGGAGCCGTGGACAGACCAAACGGCAACGTCTGAAATTGGTAATGACAATCCTGAATTGCAAACCTCAGGTAGCTTGATGCAGTGGCTAAATGGGAACATATAAGTAGGCATCCTTTATGTCTACCAAAACCATGAAATCTCCTTTATCCCCCGGACTGGAGATCACTACCCTGAGAGATTCCATCTTGAAATTGAATTTCTTTAGGTAGAAATTAAGGGATTTCAGATTTAAGATTGGTCTGACTGAGCCGTCCGGCTTCTGGACCACGAAGAGGCTTGAATAAAAACCTTCTCCCTGCTGACTAAGGCTGATTTGAACAATCGGTGAGGGGGAACGTCTTGAAACCCCCAGTTTGTACCCTTGAGACACTATTTGTAAAACCCACGAGTCCAGGTCCGAATGAATCTAGAACTGACTGAAGAGTTTTAGACGTGCCCCCCACTGGTGCGGGCTCCTGCAAGAGAGCCCCAGCGTCATGCAGTGGATTTGGCAGAAGCAGAGGACGATCTCTGCTCCTGCGATCTTGAAGAGGCTACAGACCTCTTCCCTCTTTTCCTTCCTCTACCTGCAAAGAAAGGGGAATCTTAACTTCTTGCATATCTATTGGGCCGAAATGACTGCGTCAGATAATGATGCGTCTTCATCCGTTGAGAGGGAACATAGGGCAAGAAGGATGACTTACCTGCGGGAGCTGCCGAGATCAAATTAACTAGGCCGTCGCCAAACAAGGCTTCACCTTCATAGGGAAGAGACTCCCTTTCTTCTTGGAGTCAGCATCAGCATTCCCTTGGTGAATCCACAATGCCCTCCTATCCGAGACTGCCATGAAATTGGCCCGTGAGCACTTGTGCCCGGTGTAGGATATTTAAATATGTGTAGTTTACTGTATGCAAGGGTTTAAAACCTTTTAGGAACTGAGATCTAAGGTGTATTACATGTAGTTTAAAAAAAACAAAAAAGGTTTATTTTATGGCAGTAGTTTCCAAACTGGGGTTCTTGCACTGGTAGCATAGTTTGGTGGTCCAGGACCAATTAAAATTATTTATACTTTATTAAATTGGCAAAACCATTCCCTCACAACATAACTGAACCTGAGGATGACATGCTATAAACACAATTTACTTAATTTTATATTTTTTTCTGAATTTCTCAATAAAAAAAACTTTGGCCTAGGGGTGCCGTGAAACAAATTTTGATACTCTAGGGCAGGGGTGTCAAACCCATGGGCCGCATGCCGCCCCCAATGCATCCTTTTGTGGCCCACAGGCCGGGGTCCGGCAGGGGTCCTTTTGTGGCCCGATCACCTTGCTTAGAGCGAGGGCAGGAGAGTGCAGCCAGAGTCTTTGCTTTCTATGTGCGGCACCATCTTCCCGAAGAGATCACCGGGAAGATAGTGCCCCTTCCACTGGCTACAGCACAGGTATACTGGGGTGGGGTAGCAAACGGGGGCCCCAATGGGCCCCTCCAGCAGTCCCTCTACCAAAACACGTCTTTTGGTGGTTTTGCGGTGTTGTTATAACTACATGGTGACGATACTGTAGCACAGAGATTTTCAACCATTTACAACTCACGTCACACAGAACAAGATTTAAATATTGACAAGGCACACTGAAATATAATGGTGATGCATGGTGCAGTATCGTGTCCTAGGATGTCATGTCGCAGCTTCTCCATAGGTAACGCCTGAACAGGCCCGGTGACAGGGGGGACAAAGGGGACACTTGTTCAGGGCTCCAAGTATTAAGAACAGAAATAATGGGGCCACAGTGCCAATATTGCTTTTTAAAGTGTATCCACCAACTGCTCAATTTAAGCAGGAAAACAATTAACAGGCCAACTAAACCCTCCCCCCTCCTTTTACCCCATCACTTTGTCCAGTCCCTGTGGTCAATACTGTATTGCCATTATTATGCATGTTGCTGTGCTGGCCCTTTTCTGAATGTCCCTGCCACCGCCACCGAAGAGCTGGATTGCCCAGTATGAAAACCACCTGCCGGCCTCACTGACGGTCCGAGTCAAAGGCTCCATTTTTTTTAAAGATCCCTCTGCCAAGTTAAGGGGGGGTTGAGGGGGCCCCAGAGATATCAGTGCACTGGGCCCCGAGATTTCTGTTGCTGGCCCTGACCCTCAGGGGCGTATCTACCCCTTGGCCAGGATGGCACTTGCCAGGGGCACCATCCAGCTGTGCCAACCGTGGCTAAGGGATAGAGTTCTGCAGTCTCGAAAGTGCGCTATGGCAATCAGCGTGGGACTGACCAATTAGACGGTGAGGGAAGGATACTGAAATTGTCCCAACCCTGTTACAGTTTGAAACGCCCCTCAACTGCTGTCCACTGCTTCACTCCTAGCTCTGCCCCTTTGAAATTATTAATCCCTACCCCCCGGTAGGCGGAGTTCTCCAGGCCCATACTCAGGAGTCACCACTGCTGTACATTATGTGCCGGTTGTAGAGGCAGAGCGGGGAACATCAGAGAACGCCACAAATTACACAGTGGGCAAGGAGATGGCTGGAGACAGCTGCACAGCCATGCCTTGCAAGTTCGAGAGAGCTGTTGAATTTCAGCACTTCAAGTCAGAGCCTGCCCCCTGCTGCCCAAGCAGTCCGTGACAGTTAGTGTCGAGGAGGGGGGGATTTGTGCATGTGTGCTATCAGTGTGTGTGTGGGGGGGGTGGAGGATGTGTGTGACTGTGAGGGAGCTGTCAGTGTCAGTGGGGAGAGGAGCAGGAGGGAGTTGTCAGTGTGTGGAAGTGATGAGAGTTGTCAGTACTGGGGAAATGTGTGTGTGTGTGTGTGTACTAGATTTAGGAGTGTGTGTTTGTGAGAGGTTTCAGTTGGGGAATTAGAGTTCATACAGTAATTAAATGTTTTCATATTGAGAACTACATCTCCCAGCATATACAGTGTGCTGGGAAAGCTAACAAGCTTTATTTAAAAGTTTAAAAAACATTGCTTTTATGACTGCAATGGTTAAAAAGGGAGAGCTATAAATCAATTTATCAGTGAATGATCGCAGTTTGAGCTGTTACATTTTACTGAACCACCTATCCCTCCACACTCACTACCTGTCCTCAGGATACATTTACCATCCCGGCAGACGGTATACCGGCGGTCATTTGACCGATGTTGGAATCCTGACACCACTTGGGAGACTGGTGCCGGCACACAGACAGCCAACATCCCGAAGGCGAGTATTGGAGGGAGGGTTAGGACCGGGGGAGCGGGTGTTAGGGAAGGCACTAGGAGGGGGGGGGGGGGTTAGTCCTAGCTGCCACCCCCTGAGGGTTAGCCCTATCCGCCACCCCCCTAGAGGGTTAGGATTAGGTATCATGTGACTGCTGGAATCCCGAGCGCCGGATGCCATACCCAACCCCCTTTACTTTTTCAGGCATTTCTATCTCTCCTCTCTCTATGGTGTTCCGATTGCCCACTTTCCCTTGTGCTTTTCTCTCTCTCTCTCTCTCTCCTTTGTTTAGAGCATCAGTTTCTGTAGTCCACTTTATCCTTATTTTTTCCAGTGTTTCACTATCTCTCTGATGTAATGAGGATGTATGGTCTAGAGGGATCAGTAATGCATTGTACTGTATAGAGGCGTCAGGGATGTAGCGTAGGGTATAGAGGCGTCAGGGATGTAGCGTAGGTTATAGAGTCATCAGGAATGTAGCGTAGGGAATAGAGGCATCAGGGATGTAGCGTAGGGTATAGAGGCGTCAGGGATGTAGCATAGGGAATAGAGGCGTCAGGGATGTAGCGTAGGGAATAGAGGCGTCAGGGATTTAGCTTAGGGAATATAGGCATCAGGGATGTACTAGCAGGTATATAGAGGTCAGTGTACTGTATAGAGGGGTCAGTAATGCAGTGATGGTTATAGAAAGGTCAGTGATGTAGTGTAGGGTATAGAGGGGTCAGTTATGTAGTGTGGGGTAAAGAGGGGTCAGTAAAGATACTAAGCTGAAGTACTTAGAACACTTCTTGAATTAAGACACAACCTGCAAGAAAAAGTATGTCAGAGGTCTGATACAAGTAACCAGCTCCACACCTTGCACCACATAGCGTTATGTTAAACTGGGATATGTTCTTTTTTGTGTGTGTGTGTGTGTGTGTGTGTGTGTGTGTGTGTGTGTGTGTTGTGTGTGTGTGTGTGTGTGTGTGTGTGTGTGTGTGTGTGTGTGTGTGTGTGTGTGTGTGTGTGGGGGGGGGGGGGTGCCAAAGGAAATTTTTGCCATTGGCTCCTTTGGTCTAGAACCAGCCCTGATCACAAAATATTTTTGTCTAAGCAGACTGGACACTGATCAGCGTTGGCTCATTCTCAGCCCCCCGCCCAGCCTCTGCTGCCAACAGACTGCTATTAGCTAGTTAACCTACTGCCTTCCCTATCTATGACACAGACTGCTGCTAATGCTACCAGACTGTTCCCAGTGGCTTCACGCCAACAGTGAATCCCAGCCGATGATGTAGGGCAGCGTGTGGGGGAGGGGGTCAGTTGCTGTGGCTCCAACATGGTAACCGCCAATGGACTGCAATGCTTTATCGAAAGGGGGGGCGCCAGTCCCTTACTTTGCCAGGGGCGCTTGGACCCCTAGCTACACCTCTGTTGACCCTAACCGATACCCCTAAACTAACCATAATTCCTGCAGTAAAAATCCATGTTTCTATGTATATAGGGGGTCATTCCGAGTTGATCGCATGCTGCCGTTGTTCGCTGCGTAGCAATCAGTTGAAAAAAAATGGCTAATCTGTGCATGCGCATGCTCCGTAATGTGCATGCGCATCGTACGGGTACAAAGTCCATTGTGGTTTTGCACTAGTTCTAGCGATTATTCCAATCACAGAACAGGCCACAAGGAGATTGACAGAAAGAGGGCGTTTCTGGGTGTCAACTGACCGTTTTCAGGGAGTGCTTGGAAAAATGCAGGCGTGGCAGAAGAAATGCAGACGTGGCTGGGCATTCGCTGGATGGGTGCGTGACATCAAAAGCCGTCCCTCGGTTGTTAGAATCAACGCACACGAAGTGTAACTACAGTGCTGGTCTTATTTTGAAACGATTTTGCAGGCGCTCTGCTGCTCAAGTGTTCGCACTTCTCCAAAGTGAATATACACTCTCCAGTGGGCAGCGACAATGCGTTTGCATGGCTGCTAAAAACTGCTAGCGAGCAATCAACTCAGAATGACCCCCATAGTGTATTGCAAGAAAATATCTGTAAATCCAATGGTACCGTAAGTGCGGTATATACTCGCACTTCTTTGCGGGGTGAGAACATCTCCCCTAAGTGAAGTCAGCCCTATGAATAGAGTTTGTGTGATCCCTGTGCAGCAGTCACAGAAAGGGTTCATCTCTGCAGTTTGTCACTCAAATTACATTGCTGCATTTTTTCTAGAAGTGGATCTGAGAGCTGTTACCCGCAGACCAGCTACAATAATTATCCTGGGTACTCACTAGACCAGTGGTTCTCAAACTGCACCCTGGGGTGCCTCAGGACACTTGCAGGGGTGCCTTGGATTGGTGGTCCAGGACCAATTCAAAATATTTATAGTTAGTGTTATAGGCAAAACCAGTGCTGTTGGCTGGCAATCATAACATATGTGCACAAGCAGAAGCAAATCCTGTCCCCTACCAAAGGGCCAGTGCTAGGGTGTTTGGCGCCTCCCTGCAAACTATTAATTTGGGCCCTCTCTCCAATACTTAATAAAGGGACAGTGCGCTCCTTAAAAAAAGAAGGTGTGGTATCACAAGGAAGGGGCATGGCCACACAATAGCACCCCAAATCAAAATACGCCACACAGTAGCACTATCTTATTGTCATTACACCGCATGTAATAATAATAATAATAATACCCACAGTCGCAGTGCCCTTTATACACATAACCACCATATCAGTGCAGCTTACACACATAATGCCAACAGTAGCAGTGCCCCTTCTACACATGCCCACGGTGGCAATCCTTTACATGGCAAATATCAACCTGGTTTTGCCATGTAAAGGATTGCCACTTTAAAAACAAACAATCAAAAAAAAAAAAAAACAACAGGAAAAAACACAAAATCTCTCACTTTCTGATTCTCACACCCTATTACATTCCTCCCTATATATTTAAATGTTTCTATTACTGTATGTTCCCTCTTCCCTTCTCCAAACTATACACATCAACATTTTTTAGTATTTCCAGGTAAGTTTTGTGATGTAGGCCATGCACAATTTTAGTTGCCCTAATGTATTTACAGCCTTCTGGAGATATGGCTTCTGGAACTGAACACAGGATTCTAAATGTGGCTGTACCAAGGACCTATACAGTGGCATTACAGGTTGAGTATCCCTTATCCAAAATGCTTGGGACCAGAGGAATTTTGGATATCGGATTTTTCTGTATTTTGGAATAATTGCATACCATAACGAGATATTATGGTGATGGGACCTAAATCTAAGCACAGAAGGCATTTATGTTTCATATACACCTTATACACACAGCCTGAAGGTCATTTTAGCCAATATTTTTTATAACTTTGTGCATTAAACAAAGTGTGTGTACATTCACAGAATTCATTTATGTTTCATATACACCTTATACACACAGTCTGAAGTTCATTTAATACAATATTTTTAATAACTTTGAGTATTAAACAAAGTTTGTGTACACTGAGCCATCAAAACACAAAGGTTTCACTATCTCAGTCTCACTCAAAAAAGTCCGTATTTCGGAATATTCCGTATTTCGGAATATTTGGATATGGGATACTCAACCTGTATTACTTTTTTCTGCTACTGGTTCTTTAACCTATGCAAACAAGCATCTGACTTGCCTTTCCTATTGCTTTGTTACATTGCTTACCTGAAATAGTAATACTTAGATAGCTTTCCTCTTGCCATTATAATGCCCTTAATATTATAGTTAGCCTTTGCATTTTTGAGACGTGTATGATTTTGCATTTTTTGGCATTAAATGTTGCCATGTTCTTGACCATTCCTCTAGTCCAGGGGCGGAACTGCCAGAGACAACGGAGTCAGTTGCCGCCGGGCTCCAGCCCTAAAGGGGCTTCCTCCATTGCCCCCCGGCTGTTACAAGCCCTTCCTACTAAATAGACAAAGGCGCTACCAGCAGGGTCTCGCAGTTTGTACATTCCATGCCGTAACACCCTTCTTTCCACCTTCACAATGAAGCTATTGGTACTTTGCAAAAAAAAAAATTATTAGCATTGCAACTCAGCAGATCAATGCAGTGTGCAGCCACACACTCCATATATCTGCTCAGCCACAAAGCTGATTATTTCTTCACAAAGTACAAGGTGAGCTCCAAATAGAATTCTCTAGCTTAGATTATACCTTTCTATGCAAGGGTAAATAGCTCAATTGTTTGACTGCAATGCCACAGGAAATGGTTTGGATCCAAGACAGTGTGACT
This sequence comes from Pseudophryne corroboree, assembly GCF_028390025.1. NCBI lineage: Eukaryota > Metazoa > Chordata > Amphibia > Anura > Myobatrachidae > Pseudophryne > Pseudophryne corroboree. The sequence continues at coordinate 191,762 of NW_026970504.1, forward strand.
GAATAATAAAGAAACCTTAAGATGAGTTCATGAATGTTGTATAAGTATTAGTGAGAGAAGGGGTCAGGAGCATGCTAGGCTGCAAAAAATAAGGTAGGCTGCAAGTGAAAGTAATGATCTCCTATATATTTTCCCAGATCTGTCACTCTGTGTGGCTAACTCTGGGGGAAGTCACAGCAATGGGCGGAGACGGCAACTGCAGGACGATACACCAGTGCCAGCAGCAGACCGTAACAAAGTGACAGATCAGGGAGAATATATAGGAGGTAGGGAGGTGGCCATGGTACATGGCTGGCCAAGGGACACTAGCTCATGTACCCCTTTATCACTGAGGCTGGCCACCAAGGATGGACCTGTCACCAGTGCACATGCAATAACCTCTTCTGCTGCCCTCTTTGCAACTCAGATTGCCCAGTGCTCCCCTTCGCTAACAGTCCACAAAGTTTCCCCATCTCACGATCTGCCTCCTCACCCCCACTTTCATCTCTACAGCACACGCGCATATCATACAAGATCCCATCATGCGTACGTAGGTCTGAAATGCAGGAGGGAGGTTGGGGGGAGATTGGCATGCGCCAGCAACACCACACAGCTCACTGTGACCACAGTGGAGAGGCGCTGCAACAGGACAATACACCAACCTCAGAGCAAGGAACTGCGTCGGTCAGGAGGAGAACTATTTCAATAGCATAAAAAGGTTAATGCGTCCCACCCTATGGACACCAGACTCATCAAGTCACTGTTGCCAGAGTCTCATACAATGACTCTGAACCTCTAAGCACACTATTTGACTGTCCACACCCTGCTGTGCCTATTACCCATCTCCTCCACCACCCTCAACACTGACCCACACATCATTCACCCACAAAGATACAATAAAGGTAGTTTGGATAAATTAGCTAAATGAAATGGATTTAACCAATTTATCTAAATGACCATTTTTGGATGTTTTCCAGTGTTTGTGAGCAAATGGTCAATTGTAATTTGCTGCCACATATTAGCATAATTTTGTTTCAACTAGAAAAAAAAATTGGACAGATAATCTAAGTGTGGATCCAGTTTAAAGGTCCGTATTCACGGCCCGATTTTGGGGAGAGATGTGTGCTGAGCGAACTGCTCAGCACACATCTCTCCCCCCGCTCAGCACAGCGTGATGTGTGCTGAGCGTACGGGGGGTGGGGGGGCGCTCATTTCACCCCCTGTGTAGGGCATTCTGTGTGTATCCAGCTTAACAGGAGTGAGCATCATACAACTACTGACTTGCGAGTAACTATACAGCAGCTCCATACCTTGTGACTTGAAGAAACACCAGTTAACCCCGGGAATGCTGCAGTCAAAGCAACAATTCCTCTTCTTACATTCCGCTGCACTTATTGTGGGGTAGCCGCAATCCCTTCTGCTGTACGGTTCCACATTACATTGTTTCTTGTCACTTCCTGTTGATGCAGTAAGGAAACATCCAAGAATTACAGCAGCTTAGTTTTTTTTTTTTTTTAACTGGGGCAATTTAGCTAGATCACAGGGCAATTTAGCTCCTTTGGTCCTTTTTTAGGACCAGTTAATCAGACAGTTGAGCAAACTGAAAAACAGCTAACAGGAAATTTCCACTTAAATGGTATTTTCTAATCTTATCTGACCATGACTAAGAATAAAGGATACACAAGATAAACTCTTAGAGCCATGGACCTTATCCATGTTTAAGCTCCATCAAATCTGTAATCAATAGCACTACATGCTCCCACTTTACCACTGTACTATATACTCTACCTGTGTTTTTAAGGTAAAAACACCATTTAACCCCAGTGACACTTGAATTAAAGCAGCAGCCTCTGGAATAGCATTCCTTAGCATTAATCCCAGGAAATCTGCAATCTTCACGCTCTTTGATAGCCATGCTCAGAGGCGGATTGGCCATAGGGTTTACAGGGAAGATTCCCGGTGGGCCAACGCACCAGTGGGGCCTATTTTGTTTGAGGACATGTGGTCCTTTGTATAGACATAATGAATAAGATGCTAAATAATTTGTATATATGAAAATTACTTTGCCACTTAGCCTGTGATTGCAGATGATCTAGTGTATGCTCTGTCTGCCTGCTTGGCTGACATATAAGATTGAGTGAATAGTGATTGGGATACGGTTGGTGTAATAAGCAAGAAAATATATATTTCTAAAGAATGATATCGTTTCCTAAATTCTGAAGGTGTATCATATAATGTGCTCATAATATTTAATTTTATTTCCTTTTAACTTCCCCCTTGATGCTGGACATGCCCACTATCTGGAAAGTCTTGGGGGGAGGGTGCTGCTGCCATGCCCCATGGCTAGACCTTACACCTCTGGTGCTGCCCATGTGGGGCCACTAGTACAAATTTTTCCAGGGCCGCTTTTTGTTCCCAATCCGCCCCTGGCCATGCTACATTGCTGTTTACTTGGATGGAGCAGAGAGCACAACATCAGGACATAGGAAATATTACAATGCATGATAAGAAAGGTGTGAGCTCTACAGCAAGGCCTCTAACCCTTTGCCAGTGCCAAATACATAGGGCTTAACTCAGATCTGATCACAGCAGCAAATTTATTAGCTAAAACCATGTACACTGCAGGGGGGGGGGGTATATAATATGTGCAGAGAGAGTTAGATTTTGGTGCGGTGTGTTCAAACTGAAATCTAAATTGCAGTGTAAAAACAAAACAGCCAGTATTTACCCTGCACACAAACAATATAACCCACCTAAATCTCTCTGCAAATGTTATATCTGCCCCCCCCCCCCCCCCCCCCCATCCCTGCAGTGCACATGGTTTTGCCCACTAGCTAACAAATTTGCTGCATCTGGGAATTACAGCAGCTTAATATTTCTTTTTACAGAAGGTTCAGCAAATTAAATTATTTAGTGAAATACTGTAATCATAACAGTTACAGGGATATTGTAGGTAGATTTATTGTCAGTGGATAAATGTAAAAATTAAACCCTTAGGCATAGTTCCAAAATGCTGTCATTGCAATCCAGATTTTAAGGATATCATGCTTGAGCACAGGTGACTTAATTAGAACTTCGGTCAATGTGAATTAACCATTGGACTCAACCATGGTTATCCTTAAAACCCAGGGGTCTATTTAAGATCGATCTTAATCGATGTTGGGCTTCCAGGTTGAAAAAAACACACACATTTACTAACATTTTAAAATTTATATAAAAAAATCATCTGTTCGTAAATGCAGTGCACATGGTTTTGCCCAACTGCTAACAAAAATCCTGCTGCGATCAACTCAGAATTACCCCCCATGGCCCTCATTCCGAGTTGTTCGCTCGCAAGCTGCTTTTAGCAGCATTGCACACGCTAAGCTGCCGCCTACTGGGAGTGAATCTTAGCATCTTAAAATTGCGAACGAAAGATTTGCAATATTGCGATAAGACATCTCTGTGCAGTTTCTGAGTAGCTCGAGACTTACTCTGCCAGTGCGATCAGTTCAGTGCTTGTCGTTCCTGGTTTGACGTCATAAACACACCCAGCGTTCGCCCAGACACTCCTCCGTTTCTCCAGCCACTCCCGCGTTTTTCCCAGAAACGGTAGCATTTTTTCCCACACGCCCCTAAAGCGGCCTGTTTCCGCCCAGAAACACCCACTTCCTGTCAATCACATTACGATCACCAGAACGATGAAAAAACCGTGAGTAATATTCCTAACTGCATAGCAAATTTACTTGGCGCAGTCGCAGTGTGAACATTGCGCATGCGCATTAAGCGGAAAATCGCTGCGATGCGAAGAAAATTACCGAGCGAACAACTCGGAATGACCACCTATGTGCACTGCAGGGAAGGCAGATTTAACATGTGCAGAGAGAGTTAGATTTGGGTGTGGTGTGTTCAATCTGCAATCTAATTTGCAGTGTAAAAATAAAGCAGTCAGTATTTACCCTGCACAGAAACAAAATAACTCACCCAAATCTAACTCTTTCTGCACATGTTATATCTGCCTCCCCTGCAGTACACATGGTTTTGCCCAACTGCTAACAAAATTCCTGCTGCGATCATCTTGGAATTACCCCCATCGATTGATGTTTTCACACTGCTCGTGTATATAAGACATATAGGGCCTAATACAGTTTGGATCGTAATACGCGTTCCAACCGCAAAAACTATGAAGAGGATGGGGGCATATACGCAGGGTCCATCCTGTGCGTGTGCCTACATTTTCTCCGGGTGCCCCGCAGAAAATGCGAATGCCTCTGCCTGTCAATCAGTAGAGGGCGTACCTTCGCAGGTATATCGCGATCATGAGCCATGTCTCCCATTTTTGTCATTATAGGTGCTCTGTGAGCTGCTGGCCATGCCCCAGCCCCTCTGTCTCCCGTGAATAGACATTGAGGCTTATTCAGACCAGATCGCTTCAATTTATTTTCACCCAGCGGGCAATCTGGTCTGCACTGCACATGCGTATGCGCCACAATGCGTAAGTGCGACGGTCCGGAGATCACAAGAAGATTGACAAGAAGAGGGTGTTTGTGTGGGTGGCAACTGAATGTTTCTAGGGAGTGTCCGGAAAAACACTGGAGGGACCCGGCGTTTTGTGGGAGGATTTGTGACGTCACCTCAATGGCTGAGTAAGTGCTGAGCTGTGCAGCTCTTGTGCACATGTGATCACACACCTGCACAGCAAATTTTCCCTTCCGCTGTAGGCGGCAACTACCTGATTACAGGGATGCAAAAAACACACCCTAGCGATCAGGTCTGAATTACCCACAATGTGCATATTTGCAGAGCAACAAGCTACAGGGAGCCTTCCACCCCCCCCACCTTCCCCATGGGAAGGGGGGGGGGGGTTGTTTGGGTTAGCTGGACATTCCCCCAAAAAGTGACTGTCCTGCAAAAATTGGGATAGTTGGGAGGTATGTTCAAATACATTTATTGTTTTGCATGCAGGGTAAATACTGGCTTCTTTGACATTTAGCCACAAATGCTGCACAGCTGAATTACAGTATTACACTGCAATTAACAGTTATGCTAGGACATTCCCCCTCCCAAATCTACCTCTCTCTGCATGTTACATCTGTCCCACAGTGGCGTGCGGTGAGGTCAGTGGCTAGTGAGGCACTACAGCCATAATGTCCGCCGAATCCTGCCGATGACCCTTAGCCAATGCCCGCTACTGCCTCTGAGCCGATACCCGCTGCCACCGCCAATGGCTTACAAACTCGCCCACAATCAACTGACCCAGCCCTCCACCACTAATTTCTATCTCAGTCCGATGCCGCCAATGCCCGCTGCCTGCCTGCTCATTGTTCTCGTTATATATTATAAATTTTTAAAGAAAAAAAAAATGAGTGTTTGGGACTGGGAAGGGTGAGGGAGGAGGACATGAATGCAATTTTGTTGTCCAGGGCTTCCATTAACTTAAAGGAGAAGGGTCTGAATGGGTTAAAAAAAAATGTGTGAGGTCCCCCCTCCTTAGTATAACCAGCCTCGGGCTCTTTGAGCCGGTCCTGGTTATTTAAATACTGGGGGAAAAATTGGACAGGGGTTCCCCGTATTTAGACAACTAGCACCGGGCTCTTAGACCGGTCCAGGTTCCAAAAAAACGTGAGACAATAGATGTAGGGGTCCCCCATATTTTTAAAACCAGCACCGGGCTCCACTAGCCAGAGAGATAATGCCACAGCCGGGGGACACTTTTATGTAGGTCCCTGCGGCCCTGGCATTACCCCTCCAACTAGTCACCCCTGGCCGGGGTTCCCTGGAGGGGGTGGTCTTCTGTATACCGGCGGTCGGGCTCCCGGCGCTCAGTATACCGGCGCCGGGAGCCCAACCGCCGGCATACCGACACTTATTTTCCCTCGTGGGGGTCCACGACCCCCATAGAGGGAGAATAAAATAGTGTGGCGCGCGTAGCGCGCCACCGTGCCCGTAGCGTGGCGAGCGCAGCGAGCCCGCAAGGGGCTCATTTGCGCTCGCCACACTGTCGGTCAGCCGGCGGTCGGGCTCCCGGCGCCGGTATGCTGGGCGCCGGGAGCCCGACCGCCGGCCAGCCGTAGTGAACCCCCTGGAGGAGTGGGGACCCCTTAAATCAAGAGGTTCCTCCCCTCGAGGCACCCAAGGGCCAGGGGTGAAGCCCGAGGCTGTCCCCAGCACCCCTGGGTGGTGGGTGCCGGGCTGATAGCCATGTGTGTAAAAAAAGAATATTGTTTTTTCGTTGTGGAACTACAAGGCCCAGCAAGCCTCCCCCGCTTGCTGGTACTTGGAGAACCTCAAGTACCAGCAGGCGGGGAAATAACGGGCTTGCTGGTACCTGTAGTTCTACAACAACAAAAAATACCCAAATAAAAACACAAACACACACAGCGTGACAGTAAAATTATTGAGACAGGCTGTAGCATGTGGGTGCATGTAACCCTATAAAAGTGATGGATTGGGTGACTATTACAATACCCACTGTTGCTGTCTGAAAAATGATGGATTTATAGATTGCTCTGCCGAGACATGTTTTTTTCTAAAATGCACCACAGGTATGGATGGATAGTATACTTGACGACACAGAGGTAGGTAGAGCAGTGGCCTACTGTACCGTAATGCTATATATTATATTATTTATTATTATTATTATTATCCTTTATTTATATGGCGCCACAAGGGTTCCGCAGTGCCCAATTACAGAGTACATAAACAAATAATCAAACAGGAAAACAGCAACTTACAGTTGACGACAATATAGGACAAGTACAGGGTAAATAAACATAGCTACATCAGCAGATGACACTGGAATAAGTATCAGGTGGCAGAAGACTGCTGGATTTGGTGCAGCTGAAGATTATTAAAGTAAGAAAAGAGTAAGCACATGAGGGAAGAGGGCCCTGCTCGTGAGAGCTTACATTCTAAAAGAGAGGGGTAGACAGACAGGGGTGAGACAGATGGGGTACATAGAGAGCATGGAACAGAGGTTTAGGATGAGATTTGGCTGGGTTTGGTGAAGAAGTGGGTCTTGAGAGCCCGTTTGAAGTTTTGTAGAGAGGTGGAGAGTCTGAGGGGGAGAGGTAGGGAATTCCAGAGAAGTGGTGCAGCACGTGAAAAATCTTGGAGGTAGGAGTGGGAGGAAGTAATCCGTAGGCAGGAGAGTCGGTGTGCATTAGCAGAGCGAAGAGGACGGGTGGGAGTGTAAAGCGAGATAAGATCAGAGATGTAGATGGGAGAGGAGTGGGTGAGGGCTTTGTAAGCAAGTGTGAGAAGCTTGAAATGGATTCTGAAAGGGAAGGGGAGCCAGTGAAGGACTAGTAAGAGAGGAGAGGTGGACGTAGTGCGTTTGGTGAGGAAAATGAGCCGGGCAGTAGCATTGAGGATAGATTGGAGTGGAGAGAGGTATTTGTCAGGAATGCCAGTCAGGAAGAGATTACAGCAGTCCAGTCTGGAGATGACCAGTGAGTGGATAAGAGTCTTAGTAGCATCCTGGGTCAGAAAAAGTCTGATCCTGGAAATATTTTTTAGATGAAAACGGCAGGTTTGTGAGAGGTGCTGAATGTGTCGTTTGAAGGAGAGGGAGGAGTCGAGGATTACTCCAAGACAGCGCGCTTGGGGGGTAGAGGAGATAGTAGTGCCATCAATAGATAATGAGATTGTAGGAGGTGAGATTATGCGGGAGGGAGGGAAGATGATCAGCTCGGTCTTAGACATGTTAAGTTTAAGAAAGCGCTGGGACATCCAGGAAGAGATAGCAGAGAGACAGTTGGAGATACGAGTGAGGAGAGTAGGGGAGAGGTCTGGAGAGGAAAGATAGATTTGAGTGTCATCAGCATAGAGATGATATTGGAAACCAAAAGAACTAATGAGCTTACCTAGTGAGGACGTATAGAGAGAGAAGAGAAGAGGACCAAGGACAGAACCTTGGGGTACCCCTACAGTTAGTGGAAGTGAGGGGGAGGTGGAGTCATGAGAGGAGACAGAGAATGAACGGTCAGAAAGGTAGGACGACAACCAAGAGAGGGCAGTGTTACGCAGACCAATGGAGTGAAGGATTTGCAGTAGGAGAGGATGGTCCACAGTGTCAAAAGCAGCAGAGAGATCAAGTAGAATAAGTAGAGAGTAGTGTCCCTTAGATTTAGCAGCATGGAGGTCATTGCATACTTTTGTAAGGGCAGTTTCAGTGGAGTGGAGAGGACGGAAGCCAGACTGGAATGGGTCAAGCAGTGAGTGTGAGGAAAGAAAGGAAGTAAGGCGGTTGTAGACAATACGCTCAAGGAGTTTGGAGGCAAAAGGGAGGAGAGAGATGGGTCGGTAGTTGGATAGAGTGTTTGGATCAAGGGTAGGTTTTTTAAGAATAGGAGAGATGAGAGCGTGCTTGAAGGCAGAGGGGACAGTGCCTGATGAGAGGGAGAGATTGAGAAGGTGGGAAAGATGGGAACAAGCAGAAGAAGAGAGGTGGCAAAGGAGGCGGGAGGGGATAGGGTCAAGTGGGGAGGTGGTGAGGGGACAGGAACGAATGAGGGCCATGACTTCCTCTCCAGATGCATGGGAGAAAGATGACAGAGTTGGTGCGAGGGATGGGGAGGGTTGGTAAGGGATGGGAGAAGGCTGGTTACTGATAGTCTGGTGTGATGTGATGTCCTGATGTATGGAGTCAATTTTGGATGTGAAGTAAGTGGCAAAGTCAAGAGCAGAGAGTGAGGAAGGGAGACGAGGTGGAGGTGGGCAGAGGAGTGAGTTGAGAGTGGCAAAGAGGCGCCGGGGGTTGGAAGACTGGGAGGAGATGAGGTTCTTGAAGTATGACTGTTTAGCAAGAGAAAGGGCAGCACTGAAGGATGAGAGCATAAGTTTGAAATGGAGGAAGTCTGCCTTAGAGCGTGATTTCCTCCAGTGTCGCTCAGCAGTACATGAGCATTTTTGCAGATATCTGGTGCATTTGGTGTGCCAGGGTTGAGGTGTTAATTTGCAAGGGTGAATAGTGGTTGGTGGAGCAACAGAGTCAAGAGCAGAAGTAAGGGAAGCATTGTATGTGGAAGTGGCTTGTTCAGGGCATGAGAGAGAGAGAATAGGAGAGAGAAGTGAGTCAAACAGGGAGGAAAGGAATGTGGTGTCAATAGCTTCAATGTTACGCTTAGTGATGGTAGCCTTAGGAGGTAGAGATGGGGAAGTCGAGAGAGATAGGTTGAAGGAGAGCAGGTGGTGGTCAGAGAGGGGAAATGGGGAGTTGGAAAAATCAGAAATATCACAGCGGTGAGTGAAGACCAGATCCAGTGAGCTCCCATTCACATGGGAGGGTGAGGAGGTCCACTGGGAGAGACCAAGTGAAGAGGTGAGGTTAAGGAGTTTAGAGGCAGGGGATTGTGTGGGGATGTCAATAGGGATGTTGAAATCGCCTAGGATAATGGTGGGAATGTCAGAAGAGAGGAAGTGAGGAAGCCAGGAAGCAAAGTTATGGAGTCAAATCCCCATAGGAGGGGGAAAAGAAAAAGAAACCAGATACATTTAAGGTGCACTCATCCAACTACTGAATCATTAATACAATTATTATTATGACACACATATATCCCCAATAATAGTATCAAGTAGGGGCTTGAATGCTCAGTGATCTTAATTACTATAGAGGTTTATTTAATTGTGTATTTATACGGGACTCAATTGTCCTTTATTGAAAATAGAGCGAAATATTAAAATTCATAAAATAAAGAATAAATAGAGGGTGACAGAAAGTAAACTAATGTGAATAAAGATTTAAAAACAAAGCTAATGTGTGTCTCCCTTCATATATTTTATTGTGTTTATTACAGTTGTGCACTTGCACACATATATTTGCGCAGCACTGTAACAGTGCTATACTTATATGAGACCTGCAGTTTTTGTATTCATTTGAGCCTGCTATGCTGTGATAGAGGGAGATCTGCTGTCTCGCTAGAAAGTTGCAAACTGTTACATAAATTGTAACCAGATTATATTTAAGTAAGAATATGCAACACAAGATCTCCACTCCTGCCCCTTAGGCTGTGAATATGGTTACTTGTTTCTGATATTATGAATTAAGGAGTGAAACAAGGTTGCTGAATATGTAACCTTTGCCTGAAACTCTGAGATGTCATATGGTGCAGGAAATGCTGATATATTATTGTGTTAGAGGGGACTAATAGGGATAATTCCACTGACCTTTATTCACAGCTAACTATTGCAATTAAAGTGCTCTCTGACCTCAGTTACTATTGTTACTGATGCTCAGATACATGTACAAGGTAAATGGATTAAACTATATCCCATGTGATGTTAATAGTATACCATAGTGTTCCACACTGTTCATGTGAGATGGTATAACGTATGTATTTAAGCAGCAGTCATTACTGATGCTCTGCAAGAATTAAATTATGTCCATGCTGGGCATGTTAATAACATTTAAGTATTAGAGGTCATAATCAGATATGTTATAGATTATACATGTCCCAGAGGGTCATGCCCCAATTTGTCAGCAGACTGCAGTGTACATACAATGACGTTAAATATCCACTAAATACAGGGACAATCCAGTGCCTGGCATTGACACCTGTGGTCACACTTATTTATTATTAATATCAGCTCTCCCACAGCACACAAATTAACAGTGTATGAATATATTTTCAAACTGATCTCTAACCCCTAAGATCTCTATTATCTATTAATAGTGTCAGCTATCCCACAGTATATAAAAGGAGCTTCAGGTATATAAATGTATTAGCAGACTCCTCTCTACTATATGCAGGTTTGGCTTCTATTGCCACACTATAGGTCTCATAGGTATACTATATATCATTAGCACAACATTAAACATGAATACTGAAACGGGAGCACATAGCTAAAGCCTATGCGCATTTCACTCCTAACGAGCTTCCTCAGGGCACTATAGTAAACGGCGCCCGCCGGACTAGAAAGTTTTATAGGAGAAGGGGAACAGTGATAGGGCGTGAGAAGCGTAGCCAGCCAATGCCCGCTCATCTCAGTCATTTCAAACCAGACCAAGACAAGAGAGCCGTTAGCGGTTCATCCGTTCCTGAGCCGCTAAGTCGAACACTCGTAAATGCCGTCAGCTGAATTCCACAGCCGCGGCATTGATTACATGCTGAGAGTAACATTCCCCATAATTGGGAGTTAATGGGTATATGGTTAGCACATGTGTCTATGTGTTAATGTTAGATACTCTACCATGATGAAGCAAGATATATATGATTAATCTTATCTATTAGTCTGCAGTTAAACCATCCATCCATTATTGCCCACATTATGACACACTGTCTCAAACGGTTTAAATATACATATGTATGTAATGATAAAAGGTAACAATGTATTACTTCTGTACTGACAATAAAAAATGCGGGGAAAGATTTCCATTATCGATATATAAGTGTATATACCATATTATCAAAAATATATGTGTCTTCAAATAGATAAATAAATAATAATAAATGAGTGCAAAACATAGCCCCAATAGGATGGAATGTATTGCACTACAAATACAAGACTTAACCTAAGTGAGAAAAATAAAATAAAATGTGTGAATATGTATAATTAATGTGGATAATGATAACGTGCACGTGGATACATGTGCAAAAAATTTTTTGGTGACACACTCCATACTAAATTAAAACATCAAAGTGAAAAAAGCAAAAAAACTATCCATTAAAAATTACATCATGTAATAAGTGCATGTGATTTTAATGTGTGGTATTAGTGTAATGTTACTTAATATAAAGTGTGAGGAGAAATATATATCCCCAGGCTGCAGAGTATGTTAGATACGCTCTTTATTAATCTGTCATGTGGACATAGTGAAGGTGATCAGTAATATATACTTCTAATAGTGACATAGTGAAAGTGACTGGTGATATATACTTTTAGTGGCAGGTTATCTTGTGCCACAAAGATATCCTGTATTCATTTATAATCCGTACATAACATTGATATAGGATCCATACATATATTAATTAAACGAAAAAGCTTCCAAAATATTCCCCCGATATTGCGTATTCTATACCCCTTATTGAGATTGAATAAAAGATTATGAACATACTGTTTGATATAATGTAGACAAAATAAGATGTGGATTAGCTCCATAGTGATAAAAAATGATGAATTATTATTTATTTGAAATAACAATAATAATTTTTCTATCATGCCCCATATAATGTGCCTTACCATTCTATACTTCCCATATGAGAAACATCTCTTATCCAAGAAAGGAACCATATGATCTATCCGAACACAGGTAAGTATTCTTTTTTAGATGTAATAAATGGAGTACTCTTACACAGGTAAGTATTTAATTTTAGTTGTGATAAATAATAATGGATACTATGGATATCCTTAATAAGTTGGAAGGAATAACTCTCTCATCAAATACTTGGTTATGTGTCTGCGATGTTGAATCCTTGTACACTAGTATTAGCCATGACAATGGGATCAAAGCAGTGCAATATTTTCTAGATATGGGTGTACACCAAGACTTTAACAACTTCCTTATACAGCTCTTAGAATTCGTTCTAACAAAAAATTTCTTCACCTTTGATGACAAATACTTCCTCCAGGTACGGGGGACTGCGATGGGCAGCACTTGTGCGCCCACGTATGCGAACCTGTACCTGGGGTGGTGGGAGAAAGAACTCGTGTTTAATGTACCTAATGAGAAGTATACAGAGCATATCATCGGGTGGCATAGGTACATAGACGATATTCTGGTCCTATGGGAAGGTGAACGTGAATTACTCGAGGAATTCATTCAATCACTTAATGATAATACTCTGGGCCTTATACTTACATCAGACATAAATTTGAATGAGGTCAACTTCTTGGACTTGAAGATCTCTAAAACGATGAATGGAGAAATTGATACTGATATCTTCCGTAAAAAGACGGCAACAAATAGTATCCTGCATAGTTTTTTTGCTTTTTTCACTTTGATGTTTTAATTTAGTATGGAGTGTGTCACCAAAAAATTTTTTGCACATGTATCCACGTGCACGTTATCATTATCCACATTAATTATACATATTCACACATTTTATTTTATTTTTCTCACTTAGGTTAAGTCTTGTATTTGTAGTGCAATACATTCCATCCTATTGGGGCTATGTTTTGCACTCATTTATTATTATTTATTTATCTATTTGAAGACACATATATTTTTGATAATATGGTATATACACTTATATATCGATAATGGAAATCTTTCCCCGCATTTTTTATTGTCAGTACAGAAGTAATACATTGTTACCTTTTATCATTACATACATATGTATATTTAAACCGTTTGAGACAGTGTGTCATAATGTGGGCAATAATGGATGGATGGTTTAACTGCAGACTAATAGATAAGATTAATCATATATATCTTGCTTCATCATGGTAGAGTATCTAACATTAACACATAGACACATGTGCTAACCATATACCCATTAACTCCCAATTATGGGGAATGTTACTCTCAGCATGTAATCAATGCCGCGGCTGTGGAATTCAGCTGACGGCATTTACGAGTGTTCGACTTAGCGGCTCAGGAACGGATGAACCGCTAACGGCTCTCTTGTCTTGGTCTGGTTTGAAATGACTGAGATGAGCGGGCATTGGCTGGCTACGCTTCTCACGCCCTATCACTGTTCCCCTTCTCCTATAAAACTTTCTAGTCCGGCGGGCGCCGTTTACTATAGTGCCCTGAGGAAGCTCGTTAGGAGTGAAATGCGCATAGGCTTTAGCTATGTGCTCCCGTTTCAGTATTCATGTTTAATGTTGTGCTAATGATATATAGTATACCTATGAGACCTATAGTGTGGCAATAGAAGCCAAACCTGCATATAGTAGAGAGGAGTCTGCTAATACATTTATATACCTGAAGCTCCTTTTATATACTGTGGGATAGCTGACACTATTAATAGATAATAGAGATCTTAGGGGTTAGAGATCAGTTTGAAAATATATTCATACACTGTTAATTTGTGTGCTGTGGGAGAGCTGATATTAATAATAAATAAGTGTGACCACAGGTGTCAATGCCAGGCACTGGATTGTCCCTGTATTTAGTGGATATTTAACGTCATTGTATGTACACTGCAGTCTGCTGACAAATTGGGGCATGACCCTCTGGGACATGTATAATCTATAACATATCTGATTATGACCTCTAATACTTAAATGTTATTAACATGCCCAGCATGGACATAATTTAATTCTTGCAGAGCATCAGTAATGACTGCTGCTTAAATACATACGTTATACCATCTCACATGAACAGTGTGGAACACTATGGTATACTATTAACATCACATGGGATATAGTTTAATCCATTTACCTTGTACATGTATCTGAGCATCAGTAACAATAGTAACTGAGGTCAGAGAGCACTTTAATTGCAATAGTTAGCTGTGAATAAAGGTCAGTGGAATTATCCCTATTAGTCCCCTCTAACACAATAATATATCAGCATTTCCTGCACCATATGACATCTCAGAGTTTCAGGCAAAGGTTACATATTCAGCAACCTTGTTTCACTCCTTAATTCATAATATCAGAAACAAGTAACCATATTCACAGCCTAAGGGGCAGGAGTGGAGATCTTGTGTTGCATATTCTTACTTAAATATAATCTGGTTACAATTTATGTAACAGTTTGCAACTTTCTAGCGAGACAGCAGATCTCCCTCTATCACAGCATAGCAGGCTCAAATGAATACAAAAACTGCAGGTCTCATATAAGTATAGCACTGTTACAGTGCTGCGCAAATATATGTGTGCAAGTGCACAACTGTAATAAACACAATAAAATATATGAAGGGAGACACACATTAGCTTTGTTTTTAAATCTTTATTCACATTAGTTTACTTTCTGTCACCCTCTATTTATTCTTTATTTTATGAATTTTAATATTTCGCTCTATTTTCAATAAAGGACAATTGAGTCCCGTATAAATACACAATTAAATAAACCTCTATAGTAATTAAGATCACTGAGCATTCAAGCCCCTACTTGATACTATTATTGGGGATATATGTGTGTCATAATAATAATTGTATTAATGATTCAGTAGTTGGATGAGTGCACCTTAAATGTATCTGGTTTCTTTTTCTTTTCCCCCTCCTATGGGGATTTGACTCCATAACTTTGCTTCCTGGCTTCCTCACTTCCTCTCTTCTGACATTCCCACCATTATCCTAGGCGATTTCAACATCCCTATTGACATCCCCACACAATCCCCTGCCTCTAAACTCCTTAACCTCACCTCTTCACTTGGTCTCTCCCAGTGGACCTCCTCACCCTCCCATGTGAATGGGAGCTCACTGGATCTGGTCTTCACTCACCGCTGTGATATTTCTGATTTTTCCAACTCCCCATTTCCCCTCTCTGACCACCACCTGCTCTCCTTCAACCTATCTCTCTCGACTTCCCCATCTCTACCTCCTAAGGCTACCATCACTAAGCGTAACATTGAAGCTATTGACACCACATTCCTTTCCTCCCTGTTTGACTCACTTCTCTCTCCTATTCTCTCTCTCTCATGCCCTGAACAAGCCACTTCCACATACAATGCTTCCCTTACTTCTGCTCTTGACTCTGTTGCTCCACCAACCACTATTCACCCTTGCAAATTAACACCTCAACCCTGGCACACCAAATGCACCAGATATCTGCAAAAATGCTCATGTACTGCTGAGCGACACTGGAGGAAATCACGCTCTAAGGCAGACTTCCTCCATTTCAAACTTATGCTCTCATCCTTCAGTGCTGCCCTTTCTCTTGCTAAACAGTCATACTTCAAGAACCTCATCTCCTCCCAGTCTTCCAACCCCCGGCGCCTCTTTGCCACTCTCAACTCACTCCTCTGCCCACCTCCACCTCGTCTCCCTTCCTCACTCTCTGCTCTTGACTTTGCCACTTACTTCACATCCAAAATTGACTCCATACATCAGGACATCACATCACACCAGACTATCAGTAACCAGCCTTCTCCCATCCCTTACCAACCCTCCCCATCCCTCGCACCAACTCTGTCATCTTTCTCCCATGCATCTGGAGAGGAAGTCATGGCCCTCATTCGTTCCTGTCCCCTCACCACCTCCCCACTTGACCCTATCCCCTCCCGCCTCCTTTGCCACCTCTCTTCTTCTGCTTGTTCCCATCTTTCCCACCTTCTCAATCTCTCCCTCTCATCAGGCACTGTCCCCTCTGCCTTCAAGCACGCTCTCATCTCTCCTATTCTTAAAAAACCTACCCTTGATCCAAACACTCTATCCAACTACCGACCCATCTCTCTCCTCCCTTTTGCCTCCAAACTCCTTGAGCGTATTGTCTACAACCGCCTTACTTCCTTTCTTTCCTCACACTCACTGCTTGACCCATTCCAGTCTGGCTTCCGTCCTCTCCACTCCACTGAAACTGCCCTTACAAAAGTATGCAATGACCTCCATGCTGCTAAATCTAAGGGACACTACTCTCTACTTATTCTACTTGATCTCTCTGCTGCTTTTGACACTGTGGACCATCCTCTCCTACTGCAAATCCTTCACTCCATTGGTCTGCGTAACACTGCCCTCTCTTGGTTGTCGTCCTACCTTTCTGACCGTTCATTCTCTGTCTCCTCTCATGACTCCACCTCCCCCTCACTTCCACTAACTGTAGGGGTACCCCAAGGTTCTGTCCTTGGTCCTCTTCTCTTCTCTCTCTATACGTCCTCACTAGGTAAGCTCATTAGTTCTTTTGGTTTCCAATATCATCTCTATGCTGATGACACTCAAATCTATCTTTCCTCTCCAGACCTCTCCCCTACTCTCCTCACTCGTATCTCCAACTGTCTCTCTGCTATCTCTTCCTGGATGTCCCAGCGCTTTCTTAAACTTAACATGTCTAAGACCGAGCTGATCATCTTCCCTCCCTCCCGCATAATCTCACCTCCTACAATCTCATTATCTATTGATGGCACTACTATCTCCTCTACCCCCCAAGCGCGCTGTCTTGGAGTAATCCTTGACTCCTCCCTCTCCTTCAAACGACACATTCAGCACCTCTCACAAACCTGCCGTTTTCATCTAAAAAATATTTCCAGGATCAGACTTTTTCTGACCCAGGATGCTACTAAGACTCTTATCCACTCACTGGTCATCTCCAGACTGGACTGCTGTAATCTCTTCCTGACTGGCATTCCTGACAAATACCTCTCTCCACTCCAATCTATCCTCAATGCTGCTGCCCGGCTCATTTTCCTCACCAAACGCACTACGTCCACCTCTCCTCTCTTACTAGTCCTTCACTGGCTCCCCTTCCCTTTCAGAATCCATTTCAAGCTTCTCACACTTGCTTACAAAGCCCTCACCCACTCCTCTCCCATCTACATCTCTGATCTTATCTCGCTTTACACTCCCACCCGTCCTCTTCGCTCTGCTAATGCACACCGACTCTCCTGCCTACGGATTACTTCCTCCCACTCCTACCTCCAAGATTTTTCACGTGCTGCACCACTTCTCTGGAATTCCCTACCTCTCCCCCTCAGACTCTCCACCTCTCTACAAAACTTCAAACGGGCTCTCAAGACCCACTTCTTCACCAAACCCAGCCAAATCTCATCCTAAACCTCTGTTCCATGCTCTCTATGTACCCCATCTGTCTCACCCCTGTCTGTCTACCCCTCTCTTTTAGAATGTAAGCTCTCACGAGCAGGGCCCTCTTCCCTCATGTGCTTACTCTTTTCTTACTTTAATAATCTTCAGCTGCACCAAATCCAGCAGTCTTCTGCCACCTGATACTTATTCCAGTGTCATCTGCTGATGTAGCTATGTTTATTTACCCTGTACTTGTCCTATATTGTCGTCAACTGTAAGTTGCTGTTTTCCTGTTTGATTATTTGTTTATGTACTCTGTAATTGGGCACTGCGGAACCCTTGTGGCGCCATATAAATAAAGGATAATAATAATAATAATAATAAATAATATAATATATAGCATTACGGTACAGTAGGCCACTGCTCTACCTACCTCTGTGTCGTCAAGTATACTATCCATCCATACCTGTGGTGCATTTTAGAAAAAAACATGTCTCGGCAGAGCAATCTATAAATCCATCATTTTTCAGACAGCAACAGTGGGTATTGTAATAGTCACCCAATCCATCACTTTTATAGGGTTACATGCACCCACATGCTACAGCCTGTCTCAATAATTTTACTGTCACGCTGTGTGTGTTTGTGTTTTTATTTGGGTATTTTTTGTTGTTGTAGAACTACAGGTACCAGCAAGCCCGTTATTTCCCCGCCTGCTGGTACTTGAGGTTCTCCAAGTACCAGCAAGCGGGGGAGGCTTGCTGGGCCTTGTAGTTCCACAACGAAAAAACAATATTCTTTTTTTACACACATGGCTATCAGCCCGGCACCCACCACCCAGGGGTGCTGGGGACAGCCTCGGGCTTCACCCCTGGCCCTTGGGTGCCTCGAGGGGAGGAACCTCTTGATTTAAGGGGTCCCCACTCCTCCAGGGAACCCCGGCCAGGGGTGACTAGTTGGAGGGGTAATGCCAGGGCCGCAGGGACCTACATAAAAGTGTCCCCCGGCTGTGGCATTATCTCTCTGGCTAGTGGAGCCCGGTGCTGGTTTTAAAAATATGGGGGACCCCTACATCTATTGTCCCACGTATTTTTCGAACCTGGACCGGTCTAAGAGCCCGGTGCTAGTTGTCTAAATACGGGGAACCCCTGTCCAATTTTCCCCCCAGTATTTAAATAACCAGGACCGGCTCAAAGAGCCCGAGGCTGGTTATACTAAGGAGGGGGGACCTCACACATTTTTTTTAACCCATTCAGACCCTTCTCCTTTAAGTTAATGGAAGCCCTGGACAACAAAATTGCATTCATGTCCTCCTCCCTCACCCTTCCCAGTCCCAAACACTCATTTTTTTTTTCTTTAAAAATTTATAATATATAACGAGAACAATGAGCAGACAGGCAGCGGGCATTGGCGGCATCGGACTGAGATAGAAATTAGTGGTGGAGTCAGTTGATTGTGGGCGAGTTTGTAAGCCATTGGCGGTGGCAGCGGGTATCGGCTCAGAGGCAGTAGCGGGCATTGGCTAAGGGTCATCGGCAGGATTCGGCGGACATTATGGCTGTAGTGCCTCACTAGCCACTGACCTCACCGCACGCCACTGTGGGACAGATGTAACATGCAGAGAGAGGTAGATTTGGGAGGGGGAATGTCCTAGCATAACTGTTAATTGCAGTGTAATACTGTAATTCAGCTGTGCAGCATTTGTGGCTAAATGTCAAAGAAGCCAGTATTTACCCTGCATGCAAAACAATAAATGTATTTGAACATACCTCCCAACTATCCCAATTTTTGCAGGACAGTCACTTTTTGGGGGAATGTCCAGCTAACCCAAACAACCCCCCCCCTTCCCATGGGGAAGGTGGGGGGGTGGAAGGCTCCCTGTAGCTTGTTGCTCTGCAAATATGCACATTGTGGGTAATTCAGACCTGATCGCTAGGGTGTGTTTTTTGCATCCCTGTAATCAGGTAGTTGCCGCCTACAGCGGAAGGGAAAATTTGCTGTGCAGGTGTGTGATCACATGTGCACAAGAGCTGCACAGCTCAGCACTTACTCAGCCATTGAGGTGACGTCACAAATCCTCCCACAAAACGCCGGGTCCCTCCAGTGTTTTTCCGGACACTCCCTAGAAACATTCAGTTGCCACCCACACAAACACCCTCTTCTTGTCAATCTTCTTGTGATCTCCGGACCGTCGCACTTACGCATTGTGGCGCATACGCATGTGCAGTGCAGACCAGATTGCCCGCTGGGTGAAAATAAATTGAAGCGATCTGGTCTGAATAAGCCTCAATGTCTATTCACGGGAGACAGAGGGGCTGGGGCATGGCCAGCAGCTCACAGAGCACCTATAATGACAAAAATGGGAGACATGGCTCATGATCGCGATATACCTGCGAAGGTACGCCCTCTACTGATTGACAGGCAGAGGCATTCGCATTTTCTGCGGGGCACCCGGAGAAAATGTAGGCACACGCACAGGATGGACCCTGCGTATATGCCCCCATCCTCTTCATAGTTTTTGCGGTTGGAACGCGTATTACGATCCAAACTGAATTAGGCCCTATATGTCTTATATACACGAGCAGTGTGAAAACATCAATCGATGGGGGTAATTCCAAGATGATCGCAGCAGGAATTTTGTTAGCAGTTGGGCAAAACCATGTGTACTGCAGGGGAGGCAGATATAACATGTGCAGAAAGAGTTAGATTTGGGTGAGTTATTTTGTTTCTGTGCAGGGTAAATACTGACTGCTTTATTTTTACACTGCAAATTAGATTGCAGATTGAACACACCACACCCAAATCTAACTCTCTCTGCACATGTTAAATCTGCCTTCCCTGCAGTGCACATAGGTGGTCATTCCGAGTTGTTCGCTCGGTAATTTTCTTCGCATCGCAGCGATTTTCCGCTTAATGCGCATGCGCAATGTTCACACTGCGACTGCGCCAAGTAAATTTGCTATGCAGTTAGGAATATTACTCACGGTTTTTTCATCGTTCTGGTGATCGTAATGTGATTGACAGGAAGTGGGTGTTTCTGGGCGGAAACAGGCCGCTTTAGGGGCGTGTGGGAAAAAATGCTACCGTTTCTGGGAAAAACGCGGGAGTGGCTGGAGAAACGGAGGAGTGTCTGGGCGAACGCTGGGTGTGTTTATGACGTCAAACCAGGAACGACAAGCACTGAACTGATCGCACTGGCAGAGTAAGTCTCGAGCTACTCAGAAACTGCACAGAGATGTCTTATCGCAATATTGCAAATCTTTCGTTCGCAATTTTAAGATGCTAAGATTCACTCCCAGTAGGCGGCAGCTTAGCGTGTGCAATGCTGCTAAAAGCAGCTTGCGAGCGAACAACTCGGAATGAGGGCCATGGGGGGTAATTCTGAGTTGATCGCAGCAGGATTTTTGTTAGCAGTTGGGCAAAACCATGTGCACTGCATTTACGAACAGATGATTTTTTTATTTAAATTTTAAAATGTTAGTAAATGTGTGTGTTTTTTTCAACCTGGAAGCCCAACATCGATTAAGATCGATCTTAAATAGACCCCTGGGTTTTAAGGATAACCATGGTTGAGTCCAATGGTTAATTCACATTGACCGAAGTTCTAATTAAGTCACCTGTGCTCAAGCATGATATCCTTAAAATCTGGATTGCAATGACAGCATTTTGGAACTATGCCTAAGGGTTTAATTTTTACATTTATCCACTGACAATAAATCTACCTACAATATCCCTGTAACTGTTATGATTACAGTATTTCACTAAATAATTTAATTTGCTGAACCTTCTGTAAAAAGAAATATTAAGCTGCTGTAATTCCCAGATGCAGCAAATTTGTTAGCTAGTGGGCAAAACCATGTGCACTGCAGGGATGGGGGGGGGGGGGGGCAGATATAACATTTGCAGAGAGATTTAGGTGGGTTATATTGTTTGTGTGCAGGGTAAATACTGGCTGTTTTGTTTTTACACTGCAATTTAGATTTCAGTTTGAACACACCGCACCAAAATCTAACTCTCTCTGCACATATTATATACCCCCCCCCCCTGCAGTGTACATGGTTTTAGCTAATAAATTTGCTGCTGTGATCAGATCTGAGTTAAGCCCTATGTATTTGGCACTGGCAAAGGGTTAGAGGCCTTGCTGTAGAGCTCACACCTTTCTTATCATGCATTGTAATATTTCCTATGTCCTGATGTTGTGCTCTCTGCTCCATCCAAGTAAACAGCAATGTAGCATGGCTATCAAAGAGCGTGAAGATTGCAGATTTCCTGGGATTAATGCTAAGGAATGCTATTCCAGAGGCTGCTGCTTTAATTCAAGTGTCACTGGGGTTAAATGGTGTTTTTACCTTAAAAACACAGGTAGAGTATATAGTACAGTGGTAAAGTGGGAGCATGTAGTGCTATTGATTACAGATTTGATGGAGCTTAAACATGGATAAGGTCCATGGCTCTAAGAGTTTATCTTGTGTATCCTTTATTCTTAGTCATGGTCAGATAAGATTAGAAAATACCATTTAAGTGGAAATTTCCTGTTAGCTGTTTTTCAGTTTGCTCAACTGTCTGATTAACTGGTCCTAAAAAAGGACCAAAGGAGCTAAATTGCCCTGTGATCTAGCTAAATTGCCCCAGTTAAAAAAAAAAAAAAACTAAGCTGCTGTAATTCTTGGATGTTTCCTTACTGCATCAACAGCAAGTGACAAGAAACAATGTAATGTGGAACCGTACAGCAGAAGGGATTGCGGCTACCCCACAATAAGTGCAGCGGAATGTAAGAAGAGGAATTGTTGCTTTGACTGCAGCATTCCCGGGGTTAACTGGTGTTTCTTCAAGTCACAAGGTATGGAGCTGCTGTATAGTTACTCGCAAGTCAGTAGTTGTATGATGCTCACTCCTGTTAAGCTGGATACACACAGAATGCCCTACACAGGGGGTGAAATGAGCGCCCCCCCCACCCCCCGTACGCTCAGCACACATCACGCTGTGCTGAGCGGGGGGAGAGATGTGTGCTGAGCAGTTCGCTCAGCACACATCTCTCCCCAAAATCGGGCCGTGAATACGGACCTTTAAACTGGATCCACACTTAGATTATCTGTCCAATTTTTTTTTCTAGTTGAAACAAAATTATGCTAATATGTGGCAGCAAATTACAATTGACCATTTGCTCACAAACACTGGAAAACATCCAAAAATGGTCATTTAGATAAATTGGTTAAATCCATTTCATTTAGCTAATTTATCCAAACTACCTTTATTGTATCTTTGTGGGTGAATGATGTGTGGGTCAGTGTTGAGGGTGGTGGAGGAGATGGGTAATAGGCACAGCAGGGTGTGGACAGTCAAATAGTGTGCTTAGAGGTTCAGAGTCATTGTATGAGACTCTGGCAACAGTGACTTGATGAGTCTGGTGTCCATAGGGTGGGACG
The DNA here is from genome assembly GCF_028390025.1 of Pseudophryne corroboree. Classification (NCBI taxonomy): domain Eukaryota; kingdom Metazoa; phylum Chordata; class Amphibia; order Anura; family Myobatrachidae; genus Pseudophryne; species Pseudophryne corroboree. Next base: position 214,711 of record NW_026970504.1, read on the forward strand.
CATTAACCTTTTTATGCTATTGAAATAGTTCTCCTCCTGACCGACGCAGTTCCTTGCTCTGAGGTTGGTGTATTGTCCTGTTGCAGCGCCTCTCCACTGTGGTCACAGTGAGCTGTGTGGTGTTGCTGGCGCATGCCAATCTCCCCCCAACCTCCCTCCTGCATTTCAGACCTACGTACGCATGATGGGATCTTGTATGATATGCGCGTGTGCTGTAGAGATGAAAGTGGGGGTGAGGAGGCAGATCGTGAGATGGGGAAACTTTGTGGACTGTTAGCGAAGGGGAGCACTGGGCAATCTGAGTTGCAAAGAGGGCAGCAGAAGAGGTTATTGCATGTGCACTGGTGACAGGTCCATCCTTGGTGGCCAGCCTCAGTGATAAAGGGGTACATGAGCTAGTGTCCCTTGGCCAGCCATGTACCATGGCCACCTCCCTACCTCCTATATATTCTCCCTGATCTGTCACTTTGTTACGGTCTGCTGCTGGCACTGGTGTATCGTCCTGCAGTTGCCGTCTCCGCCCATTGCTGTGACTTCCCCCAGAGTTAGCCACACAGAGTGACAGATCTGGGAAAATATATAGGAGATCATTACTTTCACTTGCAGCCTACCTTATTTTTTGCAGCCTAGCATGCTCCTGACCCCTTCTCTCACTAATACTTATACAACATTCATGAACTCATCTTAAGGTTTCTTTATTATTCAGTCACACTGTCTTGGATCCAAACCATTTCCTGTGGCATTGCAGTCAAACAATTGAGCTATTTACCCTTGCATAGAAAGGTATAATCTAAGCTAGAGAATTCTATTTGGAGCTCACCTTGTACTTTGTGAAGAAATAATCAGCTTTGTGGCTGAGCAGATATATGGAGTGTGTGGCTGCACACTGCATTGATCTGCTGAGTTGCAATGCTAATAAATTTTTTTTTTTGCAAAGTACCAATAGCTTCATTGTGAAGGTGGAAAGAAGGGTGTTACGGCATGGAATGTACAAACTGCGAGACCCTGCTGGTAGCGCCTTTGTCTATTTAGTAGGAAGGGCACGTAACAGCCGGGGGGCAATGGAGGAAGCCCCTTTAGGGCTGGAGCCCGGCGGCAACTGACTCCGTTGTCTCTGGCAGTTCCGCCCCTGGACTAGAGGAATGGTCAAGAACATGGCAACATTTAATGCCAAAAAATGCAAAATCATACACGTCTCAAAAATGCAAAGGCTAACTATAATATTAAGGGCATTATAATGGCAAGAGGAAAGCTATCTAAGTATTACTATTTCAGGTAAGCAATGTAACAAAGCAATAGGAAAGGCAAGTCAGATGCTTGTTTGCATAGGTTAAAGAACCAGTAGCAGAAAAAAGTAATACAGGTTGAGTATCCCATATCCAAATATTCCGAAATACGGAATATTCCGAAATACGGACTTTTTTGAGTGAGACTGAGATAGTGAAACCTTTGTGTTTTGATGGCTCAGTGTACACAAACTTTGTTTAATACTCAAAGTTATTAAAAATATTGTATTAAATGAACTTCAGACTGTGTGTATAAGGTGTATATGAAACATAAATGAATTCTGTGAATGTACACACACTTTGTTTAATGCACAAAGTTATAAAAAATATTGGCTAAAATGACCTTCAGGCTGTGTGTATAAGGTGTATATGAAACATAAATGCCTTCTGTGCTTAGATTTAGGTCCCATCACCATAATATCTCGTTATGGTATGCAATTATTCCAAAATACAGAAAAATCCGATATCCAAAATTCCTCTGGTCCCAAGCATTTTGGATAAGGGATACTCAACCTGTAATGCCACTGTATAGGTCCTTGGTACAGCCACATTTAGAATCCTGTGTTCAGTTCCAGAAGCCATATCTCCAGAAGGCTGTAAATACATTAGGGCAACTAAAATTGTGCATGGCCTACATCACAAAACTTACCTGGAAATACTAAAAAATGTTGATGTGTATAGTTTGGAGAAGGGAAGAGGGAACATACAGTAATAGAAACATTTAAATATATAGGGAGGAATGTAATAGGGTGTGAGAATCAGAAAGTGAGAGATTTTGTGTTTTTTCCTGTTGTTTTTTTTTTTTTTTTTTTGATTGTTTGTTTTTAAAGTGGCAATCCTTTACATGGCAAAACCAGGTTGATATTTGCCATGTAAAGGATTGCCACCGTGGGCATGTGTAGAAGGGGCACTGCTACTGTTGGCATTATGTGTGTAAGCTGCACTGATATGGTGGTTATGTGTATAAAGGGCACTGCGACTGTGGGTATTATTATTATTATTATTACATGCGGTGTAATGACAATAAGATAGTGCTACTGTGTGGCGTATTTTGATTTGGGGTGCTATTGTGTGGCCATGCCCCTTCCTTGTGATACCACACCTTCTTTTTTTAAGGAGCGCACTGTCCCTTTATTAAGTATTGGAGAGAGGGCCCAAATTAATAGTTTGCAGGGAGGCGCCAAACACCCTAGCACTGGCCCTTTGGTAGGGGACAGGATTTGCTTCTGCTTGTGCACATATGTTATGATTGCCAGCCAACAGCACTGGTTTTGCCTATAACACTAACTATAAATATTTTGAATTGGTCCTGGACCACCAATCCAAGGCACCCCTGCAAGTGTCCTGAGGCACCCCAGGGTGCAGTTTGAGAACCACTGGTCTAGTGAGTACCCAGGATAATTATTGTAGCTGGTCTGCGGGTAACAGCTCTCAGATCCACTTCTAGAAAAAATGCAGCAATGTAATTTGAGTGACAAACTGCAGAGATGAACCCTTTCTGTGACTGCTGCACAGGGATCACACAAACTCTATTCATAGGGCTGACTTCACTTAGGGGAGATGTTCTCACCCCGCAAAGAAGTGCGAGTATATACCGCACTTACGGTACCATTGGATTTACAGATATTTTCTTGCAATACACTATGGGGGTCATTCTGAGTTGATTGCTCGCTAGCAGTTTTTAGCAGCCATGCAAACGCATTGTCGCTGCCCACTGGAGAGTGTATATTCACTTTGGAGAAGTGCGAACACTTGAGCAGCAGAGCGCCTGCAAAATCGTTTCAAAATAAGACCAGCACTGTAGTTACACTTCGTGTGCGTTGAGTCTAACAACCGAGGGACGGCTTTTGATGTCACGCACCCATCCAGCGAATGCCCAGCCACGTCTGCATTTCTTCTGCCACGCCTGCATTTTTCCAAGCACTCCCTGAAAACGGTCAGTTGACACCCAGAAACGCCCTCTTTCTGTCAATCTCCTTGTGGCCTGTTCTGTGATTGGAATAATCGCTAGAACTAGTGCAAAACCACAATGGACTTTGTACCCGTACGATGCGCATGCACATTACGGAGCATGCGCATGCACAGATTAGCCATTTTTTTTCAACTGATTGCTACGCAGCGAACAACGGCAGCATGCGATCAACTCGGAATTACCCCCTATATACATAGAAACATGGATTTTTACTGCAGGAATTATGGTTAGTTTAGGGGTATCGGTTAGGGTCAACAGAGGTGTAGCTAGGGGTCCAAGCGCCCCTGGCAAAGTAAGGGACTGGCGCCCCCCCTTTCGATAAAGCATTGCAGTCCATTGGCGGTTACCATGTTGGAGCCACAGCAACTGACCCCCTCCCCCACACGCTGCCCTACATCATCGGCTGGGATTCACTGTTGGTGTGAAGCCACTGGGAACAGTCTGGTAGCATTAGCAGCAGTCTGTGTCATAGATAGGGAAGGCAGAAGGCTAACTAGCTAATAGCAGTCTGTTGGCAGCAGAGGCTGGGCGGGGGGCTGAGAATGAGCCAACGCTGATCAGTGTCCAGTCTGCTTAGACAAAAATATTTTGTGATCAGGGCTGGTTCTAGACCAAAGGAGCCAATGGCAAAAATTTCCTCCACACACACACACACACACACCAAAAAAGAACATATCCCAGTTTAACATAACGCTATGTGGTGCAAGGTGTGGAGCTGGTTACTTGTATCAGACCTCTGACATTTGCCTTTTCACCCATATTGCATACTTTTTCTTGCAGGTTGTGTCTTAATTCAAGAAGTGTTCTAAGTACTTCAGCTTAGTATCTTTACTGACCCCTCTTTACCCCACACTACATAACTGACCCCTCTATACCCTACACTACATCACTGACCTTTCTATAACCATCACTGCATTACTGACCCCTCTATACAGTACACTGACCTCTATATACCTGCTAGTACATCCCTGATGCCTATATTCCCTAAGCTTAATCCCTGACGCCTCTATTCCCTACGCTACATCCCTGACGCCTCTATTCCCTATGCTACATCCCTGACGCCTCTATACCCTACGCTACATCCCTGATGCCTCTATTCCCTACGCTACATTCCTGATGCCTCTATAACCTACGCTACATCCCTGACGCCTCTATACCCTACGCTACATCCCTGACGCCTCTATACAGTACAATGCATTACTGATCCCTCTAGACCATACATCCTCATTACATCAGAGAGATAGTGAAACACTGGAAAAAATAAGGATAAAGTGGACTACAGAAACTGATGCTCTAAACAAAGGAGAGAGAGAGAGAGAGAGAGAAAAGCACAAGGGAAAGTGGGCAATCGGAACACCATAGAGAGAGGAGAGATAGAAATGCCTGAAAAAGTAAAGGGGGTTGGGTATGGCATCCGGCGCTCGGGATTCCAGCAGTCACATGATACCTAATCCTAACCCTCTGGGGGGGTGGCGGATAGGGCTAACCCTCAGGGGGTGGCAGCTAGGACTAACCCCCCCCCCCCTCCTAGTGCCTTCCCTAACACCCGCTCCCCCGGTCCTAACCCTCCCTCCAATACTCGCCTTCGGGATGTTGGCTGTCTGTGTGCCGGCACCAGTCTCCCAAGTGGTGTCAGGATTCCAACATCGGTCAAATGACCGCCGGTATACCGTCTGCCGGGATGGTAAATGTATCCTGAGGACAGGTAGTGAGTGTGGAGGGATAGGTGGTTCAGTAAAATGTAACAGCTCAAACTGCGATCATTCACTAATAAATTGATTTATAGCTCTCCCTTTTTAACCATTGCAGTCATAAAAGCAATGTTTTTTAAACTTTTAAATAAAGCTTGTTAGCTTTCCCAGCACACTGTATATGCTGGGAGATGTAGTTCTCAATATGAAAACATTTAATTACTGTATGAACTCTAATTCCCCAACTGAAACCTCTCACAAACACACACTCCTAAATCTAGTACACACACACACACACATTTCCCCAGTACTGACAACTCTCATCACTTCCACACACTGACAACTCCCTCCTGCTCCTCTCCCCACTGACACTGACAGCTCCCTCACAGTCACACACATCCTCCAACCCCCCCACACACACACTGATAGCACACATGCACAAATCCCCCCCTCCTCGACACTAACTGTCACGGACTGCTTGGGCAGCAGGGGGCAGGCTCTGACTTGAAGTGCTGAAATTCAACAGCTCTCTCGAACTTGCAAGGCATGGCTGTGCAGCTGTCTCCAGCCATCTCCTTGCCCACTGTGTAATTTGTGGCGTTCTCTGATGTTCCCCGCTCTGCCTCTACAACCGGCACATAATGTACAGCAGTGGTGACTCCTGAGTATGGGCCTGGAGAACTCCGCCTACCGGGGGGTAGGGATTAATAATTTCAAAGGGGCAGAGCTAGGAGTGAAGCAGTGGACAGCAGTTGAGGGGCGTTTCAAACTGTAACAGGGTTGGGACAATTTCAGTATCCTTCCCTCACCGTCTAATTGGTCAGTCCCACGCTGATTGCCATAGCGCACTTTCGAGACTGCAGAACTCTATCCCTTAGCCACGGTTGGCACAGCTGGATGGTGCCCCTGGCAAGTGCCATCCTGGCCAAGGGGTAGATACGCCCCTGAGGGTCAGGGCCAGCAACAGAAATCTCGGGGCCCAGTGCACTGTTATCTCTGGGGCCCCCTCAACCCCCCCTTAACTTGGCAGAGGGATCTTTAAAAAAAATGGAGCCTTTGACTCGGACCGTCAGTGAGGCCGGCAGGTGGTTTTCATACTGGGCAATCCAGCTCTTCGGTGGCGGTGGCAGGGACATTCAGAAAAGGGCCAGCACAGCAACATGCATAATAATGGCAATACAGTATTGACCACAGGGACTGGACAAAGTGATGGGGTAAAAGGAGGGGGGAGGGTTTAGTTGGCCTGTTAATTGTTTTCCTGCTTAAATTGAGCAGTTGGTGGATACACTTTAAAAAGCAATATTGGCACTGTGGCCCCATTATTTCTGTTCTTAATACTTGGAGCCCTGAACAAGTGTCCCCTTTGTCCCCCCTGTCACCGGGCCTGTTCAGGCGTTACCTATGGAGAAGCTGCGACATGACATCCTAGGACACGATACTGCACCATGCATCACCATTATATTTCAGTGTGCCTTGTCAATATTTAAATCTTGTTCTGTGTGACGTGAGTTGTAAATGGTTGAAAATCTCTGTGCTACAGTATCGTCACCATGTAGTTATAACAACACCGCAAAACCACCAAAAGACGTGTTTTGGTAGAGGGACTGCTGGAGGGGCCCATTGGGGCCTCCGTTTGCTACCCCACCCCAGTATACCTGTGCTGTAGCCAGTGGAAGGGGCACTATCTTCCCGGTGATCTCTTCGGGAAGATGGTGCCGCACATAGAAAGCAAAGACTCTGGCTGCACTCTCCTGCCCTCGCTCTAAGCAAGGTGATCGGGCCACAAAAGGACCCCTGTCGGACCCCTGCCGGACCCCGGCCTGTGGGCCACAAAAGGATGCATTGGGGGCGGCATGCGGCCCATGGGTTTGACACCCCTGCCCTAGAGTATCAAAATTTGTTTCACGGCACCCCTAGGCCAAAGTTTTTTTTATTGAGAAATTCAGAAAAAAATATAAAATTAAGTAAATTGTGTTTATAGCATGTCATCCTCAGGTTCAGTTATGTTGTGAGGGAATGGTTTTGCCAATTTAATAAAGTATAAATAATTTTAATTGGTCCTGGACCACCAAACTATGCTACCAGTGCAAGAACCCCAGTTTGGAAACTACTGCCATAAAATAAACCTTTTTTGTTTTTTTTAAACTACATGTAATACACCTTAGATCTCAGTTCCTAAAAGGTTTTAAACCCTTGCATACAGTAAACTACACATATTTAAAAATCCTACACCGGGCACAAGTGCTCACGGGCCAATTTCATGGCAGTCTCGGATAGGAGGGCATTGTGGATTCACCAAGGGAATGCTGATGCTGACTCCAAGAAGAAAGGGAGTCTCTTCCCTATGAAGGTGAAGCCTTGTTTGGCGACGGCCTAGTTCATTTGATCTCGGCAGCTCCCGCAGGTAAGTCATCCTTCTTGCCCTATGTTCCCTCTCAACGGATGAAGACGCATCATTATCTGACGCAGTCATTTCGGCCCAATAGATATGCAAGAAGTTAAGATTCCCCTTTCTTTGCAGGTAGAGGAAGGAAAAGAGGGAAGAGGTCTGTAGCCTCTTCAAGATCGCAGGAGCAGAGATCGTCCTCTGCTTCTGCCAAATCCACTGCATGACGCTGGGGCTCTCTTGCAGGAGCCCGCACCAGTGGGGGGCACGTCTAAAACTCTTCAGTCAGTTCTAGATTCATTCGGACCTGGACTCGTGGGTTTTACAAATAGTGTCCCAAGGGTACAAACTGGGGGTTTCAAGACGTTCCCCCTCACCGATTGTTCAAATCAGCCTTAGTCAGCAGGGAGAAGGTTTTTATTCAAGCCTCTTCGTGGTCCAGAAGCCGGACGGCTCAGTCAGACCAATCTTAAATCTGAAATCCCTTAATTTCTACCTAAAGAAATTCAATTTCAAGATGGAATCTCTCAGGGTAGTGATCTCCAGTCCGGGGGATAAAGGAGATTTCATGGTTTTGGTAGACATAAAGGATGCCTACTTATATGTTCCCATTTAGCCACTGCATCAAGCTACCTGAGGTTTGCAATTCAGGATTGTCATTACCAATTTCAGACGTTGCCGTTTGGTCTGTCCACGGCTCCGAGGATTTTCACCAGGGTGATGGCGGAAATGATGGTCCTCCTTCGCAAGCAAGGAGTCACAATTATCCCGTACTTGGATGATCTCCTGATAAAGGCGAGATCCAGGGACCAGTTGGTGCAAAACATCTACTCTCCCTGACAGTTCATCAACAACATGGTTGGCTCCTAAACTTGCCAAAATCGCAGTAGGTCCCAATGACGCGGTTGTTGTTTTTGGGAGTGATACTGGACACAGAAGAGGTTTTCTTCTAGTGGAAAGGCTCTGGAGATCCAGAGTCTGGTCAAACAAATTCTGAAACCAGCAAGAGTGTTAATCCATCAATGCATTCAGTTGCTGGGGAAGATGGTTGCGGCCTACGAGGCCATTCAGTTTGGCAGGTTCCATGCCAGAGTGTTCCAGTGGGACCTGTTGGACAAGTGGTCCGGATCCCACCTACACATGCACCGGAGGATAATCCTGTCTTCCAAGACCAGAATCTCACTCCATTGGTGGCTGCACAGTTCTCACCACCTAGAGGGGCGATGGTTCGGGATCCAGGACGGGATCCTAGGGACCACGGATGCAACCCTCCGAGGCTGGAGAGCAGTCACACAGGGGGAAAACATCCAAGGAAGATGGTCAAGTCTTCCTTGGATGTTTTCATCTCCACATAAATGTTCTGGAGTTAAGGGCCATTTAATAACTGCAGACACAGTACGCACTGGGACGGGTGCCCAGCATCCTCTACGGACTAAGAGAAAAGGATTTACCGGTAGGTATTAAAATCCTATTTTCTCTAACGTCCTAGAGGATGCTGGGGACTCCGTAAGGACCATGGGGATAGACGGGCTCCGCAGGAGACATGGGCACTTTAAGAAAGACTTTAGTTCTGGGTGTGCACTGGCTCCTCCCTCTATGCCCCTCCTCCAGACCTCAGTTTGATACTGTACCCAGTGGAGACTGGGTGCTTTTCAGGAGCTCTCCTGAGCTTTCTGACAGAAAGTATTTTGTTAGGTTTTTAATTTTCAGGGAGCACTGCTGGCAACAGACTCCCTCATCGAGGGACTGAGGGGAGAGAAGCAGCCCTACTATCTGAGTTGCAAGGTCCTGCTTCTTAGGCTACTGGACACCATTAGCTCCAGTGGGATTGGTACGCAGGATCTCACCCTCGCCGTCCGTCCCAGAGCCGCGCCGCCGTCCCCCTCGCAGAGCCGGAAGATAGAAGCCGGGTGAGTATGAGAAGAAAAGAAGACTTCAGAGGCGGCAGAAGACTTCATGATCTTCACTGAGGTAACGCACAGCACTGCAGCTGTGCGCCTTTGCTCCCATACACCTCACATACTCCGGTCACTGTAAGGGTGCAGGGCGCAGGGGGGGCGCCCTGGGTAGCAATATAAACCTCTTTCGCAAAAATATAACATATATACAGCTGGGCACTTTATATATGTATAAGCCCCCACCAATTTTACAGTTTAAGCGGGACAGAAGCCCGCCTCCGAGGGGGCGGGGCTTCTCCCTCAGCACTCACCAGCGCCATTTTTTCTCCACAGCACCGCTGAGAGGAAGCTCCCCGGACTCTACCCTGCTTATACCACGTTAGACAAGAGGGTTGAAAAGAGGGGGGGGGGGCACATAATTCGCAAATTACATACAGCAGCACTACTGGGCAAACATTAAGTTACTGTTTTATTCCTGGGTTATATAGCGCTGGGGGGTGTGCTGGCATACTCTCTCTCTGTCTCTCCAAAGGGCCTTGTGGGGAAACTGTCTTCAGAAAAAGCATTCCCTGTGTGTGTAGTGTGTCGGTACACGTGTGTCAACATGTCTGAGGAAGAAGGCTATATTAGAGAGGAGCGGGAGCAAATGAATGTGGTGTCTCCGCCGACAGCTGATTGGATGGATATGTGGAATGTTTTAAATGCTAGTGTAAACTCATTGCACAAAAGATTAGACAAGGCAGAAGCTTTGGGACAGTCAGGATTTAAACCCATGCCTGATCCTATGTTGCAGGGACTGTCAGGGTCTCATAAGCGCCCACTATCCCAGATTGTTGACACAGATACCGACACGGATTCTGACTCCAGTGTCGATTACGATGATGCAAAGTTACAGCCAAAATTGGCAAAATCCATTCGATTTATGATTATGGCAATAAATAAGATTTTACTTACCGATAAATCTATTTCTCGTAGTCCGTAGTGGATGCTGGGACTCCGTCAGGACCATGGGGATTAGCGGCTCCGCAGGAGACAGGGCACAAAAATAAAGCTTTAGGATCAGGTGGTGTGCACTGGCTCCTCCCCCTATGACCCTCCTCCAAGCCTCAGTTAGGATACTGTGCCCAAACGAGCGTACACAATAAGGAAGGATTTTGAATCCCGGGTAAGACTCATACCAGCCACACCAATCACACCGTACAACTTGTGATCTGAACCCAGTTAACAGTATGACAAACGTAGGAGCCTCTGAACAGACGGCTCACAACAATAACAACCCGATTTTTTTGTAACAATAACTATGTACAAGTATTGCAGACAATCCGCACTTGGGATGGGCGCCCAGCATCCACTACGGACTACGAGAAATAGATTTATCGGTAAGTAAAATCTTATTTTCTCTGACGTCCTAGTGGATGCTGGGACTCCGTCAGGACCATGGGGATTATACCAAAGCTCCCAAACGGGCGGGAGAGTGCGGATGACTCTGCAGCACCGAATGAGAGAACTCCAGGTCCTCTTTAGCCAGGGTATCAAATTTGTAGAATTTTACAAACGTGTTCTCCCCCGACCACGTAGCTGCTCGGCAGAGCTGTAATGCCGAGACCCCTCGGGCAGCCGCCCAGGATGAGCCCACCTTCCTTGTGGAATGGGCCTTGACAGATTTAGGCTGTGGCAGGCCTGCCACAGAATGTGCAAGTTGAATTGTGCTACAAATCCAACGAGCAATCGTCTGCTTAGAAGCAGGAGCACCCAGCTTGTTGGGTGCATACAGTATAAACAGCGAGTCAGATTTTCTGACTCCAGCCGTCCTTGAAATATATATTTTCAATGCCCTGACAACGTCCAGCAACTTGGAATCCTCCAAATCGCTAGTAGCCGCAGGCACCACAATAGGCTGGTTCAGGTGAAACGCTGACACCACCTTAGGCAGAAACTGAGGACGCGTCCGCAGTTCTGCCCTGTCCGAATGGAAAATCAGATATGGGCTTTTATACGATAAAGCCGCCAATTCTGACACTCTCCTGGCTGAAGCCAGGGCCAGTAGCATGGCTACTTTCCATGTAAGATATTTCAAATCCACCGATTTGAGTGGCTCAAACCAATGGGATTTGAGAAAATCCAAAACTACATTAAGGTCCCACGGAGCCACTGGGGGCACAACCGGGGGCTGTATATGTAGTACTCCTTTTACAAAAGTCTGGACTTCAGGAACTGAAGCCAATTCTTTCTGGAAGAAAATCGACAGGGCCGAAATTTGAACCTTAATGGACCCCAATTTGAGGCCCATAGACAATCCTGTTTGCAGGAAATGTAGGAATCGACCCAATTGAAATTCCTCCGTGGGGGCCTTCCTGGCCTCACACCACGCAACATATTTTCTCCAAATGCGGTGATAATGTTGTGCAGTCACCTCCTTCCTGGCTTTTACCAGTGTAGGAATGACCTCTTCCGGAATGCCTTTTTCCCTTAGAATTCGGCGTTCAACCGCCATGCCGTCAAACGCAGCCGCGGTAAGTCTTGGAATAGACACGGTCCCTGCTGAAGCAGGTCCCGTCTTAGAGGTAGAGGCCACGGATCTTCCGTGAGCATCTCCTGAAGTTCCGGGTACCAAGTTCTTCTTGGCCAATCCGGGGCCACGAGTATCGTTCTTACTCCCCTTTGCCGTATAATTCTCAGTACTTTTGGTATGAGAGGCAGAGGAGGGAACACATACACTGACTGGAACACCCACGGTGTTACCAGAGCGTCCACAGCTATTGCCTGAGGGTCTCTTGACCTGGCGCAATACCTGTCCAGTTTTTTGTTGAGGCGAGACGCCATCATATCCACCTTTGGTTTTTCCCAACGGTTCACAATCATGTGGAAGACTTCTGGATGAAGTCCCCACTCTCCCGGGTGTAGATCGTGTCTGCTGAGGAAGTCTGCTTCCCAGTTGTCCACTCCCGGAATGAACACTGCTGACAGTGCTATCACATGATCTTCCGCCCAGCGAAGAATCCTTGCAGCTTCTGCCATTGCTCTCCTGCTTCTTGTGCCGCCCTGTCTGTTTACGTGGGCGACTGCCGTGATGTTGTCCGACTGGATCAACACCGGCTGACCCTGAAGCAGGGGTTTTGCCAGGCTTAGAGCATTGTAAATCGCTCTTAGCTCCAGTATATTTATGTGAAGAGACATCTCCAGGCTTGACCATACTCCCTGGAAGTTTCTTCCCTGTGTGACCGCTCCCCAGCCTCTCAGACTGGCATCCGTGGTCACCAGGACCCAGTCCTGTATGCCGAATCTGCGGCCCTCTAACAGATGAGCACTCTGTAACCACCACAGAAGAGACACCCTTGTCCGTGGCGATAAGGTTATCCGCTGATGCATCTGCAGATGCGATCCGGACCATTTGTCCAGCAGATCCCACTGAAAAGTTTGTGCGTGGAATCTGCCGAATGGAATCGCTTCGTAAGAAGCCACCATCTTTCCCAGGACTCTTGTGCATTGATGCACAGACACTTTCCCTGGTTTTAGGAGGTTCCTGACAAGTTCGGATAACTCCCTGGCTTTCTCCTCCGGAAGAAACACCTTTTTCTGAACCGTGTCCAGAATCATTCCCAGGAACAGCAGACGTGTTGTCGGGGTCAATTGAGATTTTGGAAAATTCAGAATCCACCCGTGCTGTTGCAGCACTACTTGGGTTAGTGCTACTACGTCCCCCAGCTGTTTCCTGGACCTTGCCCTTATCAGGAGATCGTCCAAGTAAGGGATAATTAATACGCCTTTTCTTCGCAGAAGAAACATCATTTCGGCCATTACCTTGGTAAAGACCCGAGGTGCCGTGGACAATCCAAACGGCAGCGTCTGAAACTGATAATGACAGTTTTGCACCACGAACCTGAGGTACCCTTGATGTGAAGGGCAAATTGGGACATGCAGGTAAGCATCCTTGATGTCCAGGGACACCATAAAGTCCCCTTCTTCCAGATTCGCTATCACTGCTCTGAGTGACTCCATCTTGAACTTGAATTTTTGTATGTACAGGTTCAAAGATTTCAGATTTAGAATAGGTCTTACCGAGCCGTCCGGCTTCGGTACCACAAATAGTGTGGAATAATACCACTTTCCCTGTTGTAGGAGGGGTACCTTGACTATCACCTGCTGAGAATACAGCTTGTGAATGGCTTCCAATACCGTCGCCCTGTCTGAGGGAGACGTTGGCAGAGCAGACTTTAGGAACCGGCGAGGGGGAGACTTCTCGAATTCCAACCTGTAACCCTGAGATACTATCTGCAGGATCCAGGGGTCCACCTGTGAGTGAGCCCACTGTGCGCTGAAATTCTTGAGTCGACCCCCCACCGCCCCTGAGTCCGCTTGTAAAGCCCCAACGTCATGCTGAAGGCTTTGCAGAAGCCGGGGAGGGCTTCTGCTCCTGGGAAGAAGCTGCTTGGTGCACTCTCTTACCCTTTCCTTTGCCTCGGGGCAAATATGACTGTCCTTTCGCCCGCTTGTTCCTATAGGAACGAAAGGACTGCGGCTGAAAAGACGGTGTCTTTTTCTGTTGGGAGGGGACCTGAGGTAAAAAGGTGGATTTCCCGGCTGTTGCCGTGGCCACCAAATCCGATAGACCGACCCCAAATAATTCCTCCCCCTTATACGGCAATACTTCCATATGCCGTTTGGAATCCGCATCACCTGACCATTGTCGCGTCCATAAACTTCTTCTGGCAGATATGGACATCGCACTTACTCTCGATGCCAGAGTGCAAATATCCCTCTGAGCATCTCGCATATAAAGAAAAGCATCCTTTAATTGCTCTAAAGTCAATAAAATACTGTCCCTATCTAGGGTATCAATATTTTCAGTCAGGGAATCCGACCAAAACACCCCAGCACTGCACATCCATGCAGAGGCGATGGCTGGTCGCAGTATAACACCAGTATGAGTGTATATACTTTTCAGGGTAGTTTCCAGCCTCCTATCCGCTGGATCCTTGAGGGCGGCCGTTTCAGGAGACGGTAACGCCACTTGTTTTGATAAGCGTGTGAGCGCCTTATCCACCCTAGGGGGTGTTTCCCAGCGCGCCCTAACCTCTGGCGGGAAAGGATATAATGCCAATAACTTCTTTGAAATTAGCAGTTTTCTATCGGGGTTAACCCACGCTTCATCACACACTTCATTCAATTCGTCTGATTCAGGAAAAACTACAGGTAGTTTTTTCAGACCCCACATAATACCCCTCTTTGTGGTACATGCAGTATCAGAGATATGCAAAGCCTCCTTCATTGCCGTGATCATATAACGTGTGGCCCTACTGGAAAATACGTTTGTTTCTTCACCGTCGACACTAGATTCGGTGTCCGTGTCTGGGTCTGTGTCGACCGACTGAGGTAAAGGGCGTTTTACAGCCCCTGACGGTGTCTGAGACGCCTGTACAGGTACTAACTGGTTTGCCGGCCGTCTCATGTCATCAACTGATTTTTGTAATGTGCTGACATTATCACGTAATTCCATAAACAAAGCCATCCATTCCGGTGTCGACTCCCTAGGGGGTGACATCACCATTACCGGCAATTGCTCCGCCTCCACACCAACATCGTCCTCATACATGTCGACACACACGTACCGAGACACAGCAGACACACAGGGAATGCTCTTATCGAAGACAGGACCCCACTAGCCCTTTGGGGAGACAGAGGGAGAGTTTGCCAGCACACACCCAAGCGCTATAAATATATAGGAACAACCCTATAGAAGTGTTGTCTCCCTTATAGCAGCTTAATATATATAAAAAACGCCAAAAAAAGTGCCCCCCCTCTCTGTTTTACCCTGTTTCTGTAGTGCAGTGCAGGGGAGAGTCCTGGGAGCCTTCCTCGCAGCGGAGCTGAGCAGGAAAATGGCGCTGTGTGCTGAGGAGATAGGCCCCGCCCCCTATTTCGGCAGGCTCTTCTCCGGTGTTTGTGAGACCTGGCAGGGGTTAAATACATCCATATAGCCCAAGGGGCTATATGTGATGTATTTTTTAGCCAGAACAAGGTATTCTCATTGCTGCCCAGGGCGCCCCCCACAGCGCCCTGCACCCTCCGTGACCGCTGGTGTGAAGTGTGTGACAACAATGGCGCACAGCTGCAGTGCTGTGCGCTACCTCATGAAGACTGAAAAGTCTTCTGCCGCCGGTTTCTGGACCTCTTCACTTTTCGGCATCTGCAAGGGGGTCGGCGGCGCGGCTCCGGGACCGGACTCCATGGCTGGGCCTGTGTTCGATCCCTCTGGAGCTAATGGTGTCCAGTAGCCTAAGAAGCCAATCCATCCTGCACGCAGGTGAGTTCACTTCTTCTCCCCTAAGTCCCTCGTTGCAGTGAGCCTGTTGCCAGCAGGACTCACTGTAAAATAAAAAACCTAAAAACTTTTTCTAAGCAGCTCTTTAGGAGAGCCACCTAGATTGCACCCTGCTCGGACGGGCACAAAAACCTAACTGAGGCTTGGAGGAGGGTCATAGGGGGAGGAGCCAGTGCACATCACCTGATCCTAAAGCTTTATTTTTGTGCCCTGTCTCCTGCGGAGCCGCTAATCCCCATGGTCCTGACGGAGTCCCAGCATCCACTAGGACGTCAGAGAAAAAGATGTTTTGCACATCACAGAGGAACCCCCTGTCGCTGACAAGAGGGTACATATGTACAAGGGAAAGAAGCCTGAGGTAACCTTTCCCCCCTCACACGAGCTGAACGAGTTATGTGAAAAAGCTTGGGAATCTCCAGATAAAAGACTGCAGATTTCCAAAAGGATTCTTATGGCGTATCCTTTCCCATCAACGGATAGGTTACGATGGGAATCCTCCCCTAGGGTGGACAAAGCATTAACACGCTTATCCAAGAAGGTAGCCCTCCCATCCCAGGATACGGCTACCCTCAAAGAGTGTGCTGACCGCAAACAGGAGATTACCCTGAAGTCCATTTATACACATTCAGGTACCTTACTCAGACCGGCAATTGCGTCGGCCTGGGTGTGTAGTGCTGTAGCGGCATGGACAAATACCTTATCTGAGGGGATGGATAGCCTAGACAAGGATACTATTTTATTGACCCTGGGGCATATAAGAGATGCTGTCCTATATATGTGTGTATGCAAACTACAGGTGGTGCTGCAGGGCCCACACCCTTTTACTTGTCTTGTAGAGCAGCTCTGAAGCTGTTACAGTGCCCAGCTGCTGCAATAAATCAGCTTGAATGCTTCAGGGGCTTGGGCATGGCCAACATGAGCCCCACACCGAAGGAGGGTGGGGGTGTTTAATGCAAACTTGGGGTTATCCAAGCGCCGCAAAAGGCCGCCATGCCCTGCATGCCCCTTTTCTCTTTTCATATACAGATGAGGGTTCCAGCCAACTTTGGCCCACTGCTTGGATGACATCACCGTATGCAAATCCGTCTGCTGCAGACCTTCCCCCAGGAATGCTTGCAATAGTTGTTGCGTATGGTTTAATGTCTGAGGGTGCTTCAGTATTAGGCAGCCTTCTGCCCTCCCATGTTCATCTGAAAAGATGTGGTCTCCCTGCAGTTGTTGTCCCCAGACGAGAGTTCCCTTGTGCTTCCTCAGTTAAATCTCCTTAACTTGACGGGGGTGTGCCCGAGCAGCCGCCCTCCCCAGCCCTATCCCAACACATACTTATCTTGCATATGAGATCTCTTGATCATGAAGATAGTTCTCACAGGTTGAGGTTCATCCTGGCCCCGCTCCCCGCTGGAGATCGCTGATGGGGACAGCAGCGGGGCTTCAGCAGAAGGGTGAGTATGTGTGGCCAGAGACCTCCCTTCCCATGTGCAGGCCTGCAGAGTCTGCCGCGCAGGATGGGGCATGTGGCACTCTTTCTCCCAGGGGCTCTTCCAGATGTAGCTCCTCAGCAGTATTTTTCCCGGGCTGCGCGGCGCTCTCCCCGACTGGCATCCGCCCTGGAACACTGCCTTCCTCAACGCAACATCAGCAGGGGGCCCTGGCCTCATCACCATCCCAGGTCTTTCTCATGTATGTATCATGTATGTGTGTGTGATATATGTATGAATCATATATGTTTGTGATATATATATATATTCCATAGACAAAAAACCTTACGGTTTCACATGTCCCATTAAGGCTTCTTAGACATGATCGAAATTTCAGAAACCTGTTGTAACTCTTCCACTCAAACTCCAAAAAGCAATGAAATTCCGATCATTAAGGCTGACGCCTTAATGGACGTGTTCCTTGCGCAATACAGATATGGTATGCCATCACAGCCTGTGGGTAAGTGCAGATTCAGCACTCTCACAGAGTGAGATTGCTGTCACTCACACAATGGTGGAGCTGCTAATTCACAGATTTGTGTGCTCATTGGAATACACACATGCAGTCTATGCAACTGAAGGTCTGAGCAGTTTTGTGGTGCTCCCATCCCACACAGTGCCCACAACCATCCCATTCAGTCAACACAACAAAGCCACCTTGTTACAACATCCTTCTAACTCCATACATCCATCTCACTTAGTATACACATTTAGCTCCCTCAAACATCTTGGTTAATTGCTAAACTATAAAACCCCATCTACAGTCTATGCATCTACACTTACTTCCCCTATACACCCCCATGCTGCCCGGTCTTCCCCAATCCCTACTGCTGTGTTCTCCCATCTGTGCTAGTCTGTACTAACTTATCTGTACCATCTGTCTTTCCCCACCTGTGCATTGTCTGTACCACCGTTTCCTTCTCTCTGTGCTGCTCAGTGTTTCCTTCTTCAACGTCACTCTGCCTCCTCCAGTACATGGCACACTGTCTTCTCTCCCATCTGCACCAGTTTTCTACCCATCCATGCCAGTGTTTTAAACCCATCTGCACCATTTCCCCCATCTGCACCGCTCTGTCTCCCTTCCCATACTTGCTGCTTAATCTACCCCCTATCCACACCACTCTTACCCTATTCATGTAGCTGACATCCTGAAGGTAAATTTAGTGGATCCTGCGCTCTTGGCAGGGGGATAACCGCCACAGCCCACCCCCCAGTGGTCCGGAAACGCCTCCGTTGTGCAGACCATGCCCTGCCAATGGCATTCTAACGCTGTTTGCACGCCCCCCTCCTTCCCCGCAACCACCTCTGCCTATCAATCAGGCAGGGTGATAGCATCTCACTGGGCTCCTGGGGTACGCACGCGCAGTGCGGCCATTGCACGTGCGCACCTCACAAACTAATTCAGACTGCAATCGCTGCTGCGGTCTGAATTACCCCCTGTGTTTCTCTGTCCCCCCCATTAGTGCTGCTTAGTGTTCCCTCTATCCACACACTTCTGTTCCCCCATCCACACCGCTCTCCTCCCTCCAATCAACAACACTCTTACCTCATCTGAGCAGCTTTGTCTTCCGCTCAGACCTTCAGTTGCATAGACTGCATGTGTGTATTCCAATGAGCACACAAATCTGTGAATTAGCAGCTCCACCATTGTGTGAGTGACAGCAATCTCACTCTGTGAGAGTGCTGAATCTGCACTTACCCACAGGCTGTGATGGCATACCATATCTGTATTGCGCAAGGAACACGTCCATTAAGGCGTCAGCCTTAATGATCGGAATTTCATTGCTTTTTGGAGTTTGAGTGGAAGAGTTACAACAGGCTTCTGAAATTTCGATCATGTCTAAGAAGCCTTAATGGGACATGTGAAACCGTAAGGTTTTTTGTCTATGGAATTTCATCGCTTTTTTTAAATTTATTTTTTTTATTCAGAAATGTAAAATTTCACTGTAAGAATAAACATTTGATTTTTTAAATGTTTAATGAAAATGTTCGTATAACATCACTGTTCTGTGCAAAATTATTTTATTAACCAAACCAAATTGTTTAAGGTCCGTACACACTTAACGATTTAATGAGCGACGTCGCTCATTTTATCGTTAAGTGTGTATGCAGCCAGCGACAAACGATTCGCGGCCCCGCGGGTCGGCAACAATCTTCGCTGTCGGTAGGGCATGCAGGAAGGATGTGGACTGTCGTCCACGACCTTCATGCAGGGCTGGCGGGGGCGTGACGTCACTGAGCGATATGAGCGGTCATATCGCTCAGTGTGTACAGTCGGCCGCCGGCCGGCCCGGGAGGGGAAACATTAGACGATGTAGCTCACAGAGCGACATCGTTTAATGTGTACGGGCCTTTAGACTTTGGTCAAAATATTTTGCTGCCTTTGCAGCTGATGCAGGGAGGGGGGTAGGCGGCAGCAGCCTGTAACTGAGGCTGGAGGTAGGCGTGAAATGCATTGCTTGTACGTGTGAGTGCGTGGTGTCAGGTGCTGCGCGTGTATATGTGTGTGTGTGTCAGGTGCTGCGCGTGTATATGTGTGTCAGCTCCTGTGTGTATGTGTGTGTCAGGTGCTGCGTGTATATATGAGTGTGTCTGATGGTGCGTGTGTATGCGTCAGCTGCCGCACGTGTGTGTGTGTGTGTGTCAGGTGTTGCGGGTGTATATGTGTGTGAGTATCAGGTGCTCCACGTGTGTACAAGTGTATGTCTGGTGCTGTGCATGAATACGTATGTCTGTGTCAGGTGATGCGCGTGTACATGAGTGTGCGTCAGGTGCTGCGCGTGTACGTGAGTGTGCATTAGGTGCTGCGCGTGTACATGAGTGTGCGTCAGGTGCTGCGTGTGTACATGAGTGTGCGTCAGGTGCTGCGCATGTACATGTGTGTGCGTCAGGTGCTGCGCGTGTACATGTGTGTGCCTCAGGTGCTGCACGTGTCTATGTGTGTGTGAGTAAGGCACTGCGTGTGTATGTGTGTGTCTGATGGTGTGCGTGTATATGTATGTGTCAGGTGCTGCGTGTATATGCATGTGTCAGGTGCTGCGTGTATATGCATGTGTCAGGTGCTGCGTGTATATGCATGTGTCAGGTGCTGCGTGTATATGCATGTGTCAGGTGCTGCGTGTATATGCATGTGTCAGGTGCTGCATGTTTATTTTATTGTGTCTGATGCTACGTGTGTGTGTGTCAGGTGCCGCACGTGTATGTGTGTGTGTCAGGTGTTGCGCGTGTATGTGTGGGTCAGGTGCTGCATGTTTATTTTATTGTGTCTGATGCTACGTGTGTGTGTGTCAGGTGCCGCACGTGTATGTGTGTGTGTCAGGTGTTGCGCGTGTATGTGTGTGTCAGGTGCCGTTCCCCTTCTTCCCATCCCAGCTCTCTCTGTAGAATACAGCTCTGCACCCAGAGAGAGGGAAAGACTAGGGGGCTGATCACTGCACTGCTCACTTTTTGGTCATGAGTTCGGCCTCCTGTTTCTTCCAGTGCTGTGTTCCTGCAGCCTAGCCCTCCCTGTTGTGCCAGAGAATCAGCCCTTCCTTCCCCTGACAGAGAGAGAAAGCCCGAGGCAGAGACACTCTTCCCGTAGCTGGCCTACCCCCAGTACTTCAGCACTGGCCATGCGGCAGTCAACAAAGGAGACCAGCAGGGGGTTCTGGCAGCATCAGCTGTGGCCGCAGCTGGATCGGGGAGGCCTGCAGTGTCTGAGGTGGGCAACACTTCCTCCGCCGCTGTCACCTTCCCCTGCCGGAGAGAAAGCCAGAGACATACCCTTCCCGCAGCTGGGATACCCCTAGTACCTCAGCGCTGGACAGGCAGAAGTCTATGGAGGGGACCGGCAGGGGTTTCGGGCCGCAGCAGTAGCAGCGGCCGCAGTCAGATCAGGGAGGCCTGCAGGGTCAGAACTGGGCAGCACTTCCACCAACACTGTCACCTCTGTGCTGGGCATGTACACCAGTCCGTACGGACGGAGGTGTCCACAACAGGCAGCAGTATAATGAGTCAGACAAACTCATTACACGCTGCCCACTGCTGCGCCGCATGCCCTCGATGGAGGAAGCCTAGATGCGGTCCCCAGCGGCAGCGAGGGAGAAGGGTGATCACATCACCCTTCAACCCGGCACCTCACAATCAGCTGGGGATCTGCAGTAGCTTCATCTCTCTCTTCCTCTCCCTCTCTGACAGCACAGCAGCCCCTCTGGGTCCCATGTAGCTCTGCCCCCCTGCTCACAGTTCACTCGGCCTCTCCTGATTAAAAAGAAAATAAGAGCCTGACCTGCTGCTCAGTGTCACAATCCTGACTGTAGGTTTTATATTTGGTGACTTACCCCTGCCATCTGTCCTGGATCCTGTGTCTTTTCACTCACGGAGTTAAACAGCTTGTCAGTTTTCCTGAGTTCTCTGCCTGAGAGGTAATAGGTAATCAGCTCCACCTGTGGTGATCTCCTGTGTGAGGCTGAATTCAGTAATCTAAAAGCAAGCATCCTGTGTTTTGCAGAAGTCCAGGCTTCAGTGTTCTCTTGGCCTGCTAGGCCTCATTCTACATCACAGCCTTGGCTAGAGTAGTCACATGACAGTGACATTACCTAATCCTGCCCACCAATCATCAAGGACCAGGAAGTATAAATCAGGAGGCTGAGTTGGAATCTGGGCCAGTTCTTTGCGTCACATACAGCCTTGTGTGGGTCTTAAGCTGAGCTCCCTAAAGGTAACCTTTGTACCTAAGTTCCTGTGGAAACTCTGTTCCCTTGTTACCGTTTGGTTTACTTGTGTGTTGCCATTTGATTTCACCATTTCCCTGAGTCTCAATGTAAAGGTACAGCTGCAATGTTTCGTCTTAAAGGCACAGTACTGAATTCCCTGTTCTCCACTGAAAACCACAGCTGTCGTGTTTCAGTTTTACTACTGTTGTAGTTGGGATCTCCAGGGCTCAGCATCTCCGTGCTTCCAGCATCTCCGTGCTTCCAGCATCTCCGTGCCTCAGCATCTCCGTGCCTCAGCACCTCCGTGCTTCCAGCACCTCCGTGCCACAGCACCTCCGTGCCACAGCACCTCCGTGCCTCAGTACCTCCGTGCCTCAGTACCTCCGTGCCTCAGTACCTCCGTGCCTCCGTACCTCAGTACCTCCGTGCCTCAGTACCTCCGTGCCTCAGTACCTCCATGCCTCAGTACCTCCGTGCTTCCAGCACCTCTGTGCCACAGCACCTCCGTGCCTCAGCACCTCCGTGCCTCAGCACCTCCGTGCCTCAGCACCTCCGTGCCTCAGTACCTCCGTGCCTCAGTACCTCCGTGCTTCCAGCACCTCAGTATCTCCGTGACTCAGCATCTCCGTGCCTCAGTACCTCCGTGCCTCAGTACCTCCGTGCTTCCAGCACCTCAGTATCTCCGTGACTCAGCATCTCCGTGCCTCAGCACCTCAGTGCCTCAGCATCTCCGTGCCTCAGTGCCTCAGTACCCCCGTGCTTCCAGCACCTCCGTGCCACAGCACCTCCGTGCCACAGCACCTCCGTGCCTCAGTACCTCCATGCCACAGCATCTCCGTGCTTCCAGCACCTCCGTGCCTCAGCACCCCTACGCACCCCAGTGTCTCTACGCACCCCAGTGTCTCTACGCATCTCCAAGCACCTCAGTGTCTCCAAGCACCTCAGTGTCTCCAAGCACCTCAGTGTCTCCAAGCACCTCAGTGTCTCCAAGCACCTCAGTGTCCGCAAGCACCTCAGTGTCCGCAAGCACCTCAGTGTCTCCAAGCACCCCGTGCCCTTTAGCACAATTATACCTGGTATTCTTCACTGATTCATCAGTGCCTTTCCAGTTCTGTCTTTCAGGAGACCTTCAGCATGCCTCCTGTCTGCCGACCTAATCCTGCATGAGGAGAACCTAGATTCGGCCATCTCTGCTGCGGTTCCTCTTCCCAGTCACCGGAGGAAACCCAGAGTCCACAGCATTTCCAAACCAGGTCAGTGGTAGTATTCACATAATCCTCCAGTCGCCCGCACAGACTTCACTACACCGGGTTCACAGAAACCTCAGTCATGACACTCAGATGCGAGGAGGGGACGGGCGGTAGGTCCTCTGTGAGTACACTACACAGTCAAAATTAACTCTGACTCCTCACAACAGTGTGGACTGCAGGCGACGTCAGATGCCAATTTGGGTGTGCTTGCCGCACTACCTGCCCATCAAGCCCAACGTGGCATTTTGTATTAGGAACCCTATAACAGCATTCCGACATCCCTCCCTATACACTGCCGCTCTCATACATCCGTACACCGCCACTCTCATACATCCGCACACTGCCGCTCTCACACAACTGTACACTGTTGCTCTCATACATCCATACACTGCCGCTCTCATACATCCGTACAACCCCGCTCTCATACATCCGTACAACCCCGCTCTCATACATCCGTACAACCCCGCACTCTTACAGCCGCACTCTTACAGCCGTACTCTTACAGCCGTACTCTTACAGCCGCACACTGCCGCACTCTTACAGCAGCACACCGCCGCACGCATACAGCCGCACACCATCGCACTCATACAGCCGCACACCGACGCAGTTATACAGCCGTACATTGCCGCTCTCATACATCCGCACACTGCCGCTCTCATACATCCGCACACTGCCGCTCACATCTATACATACATAGCCTCCATACATCTACACATCCAATCCCCACGCAAGGGAACACTGAAATCACTATCACTTTTCCCCGGGGTGTGACCACAGCCAGCCACTACTCCGGCCACCTTCTTGTGACACCAAAATGCATCTTACCTATCATCAGGGTGGTGCTGCTGCTGGGGGCAGGTTGCTGCCTCAGTCTCCTAGTTGGTGCTGCGATTGGAGGGGGTACTGCTTCCCTGTGCTGCCACTGTCTCCCGGATCATCGTGCCGCTGGCTGAATTGCAGCTTGACGCTACTGCTGCCGGGAGTAACAGCTTCCTGACTGTTGTTGCTGGTGGCTGCCTACTGCTCATTGCCGCCGGAACACTGACCGGCTCGGTAGTGATGCTGGCGGAGGAGTAGTGGCGATGGGGTGGTGCCTGCTCCCTTCCCTCGAGCATGCCGCAGTGTAAAAAAAAAATAATAGAGAGCATACCAGGGTGAGTCTGTATGGATCACAGTGATTACACGGGGCACAGCATAAGGACACCTTGCTGTGAGGGGCTCTGCCCACACAGATTGCTGCACCCTCTCTGATGTCAGCCGCTGCCCTCTCGTTCTCTGGGCGGCCAGTTCCAGTGTGAGGTAGGAGAGGAAGAGAACACACAGGTGTTAGGCGCCGTGGTCCGCGATGTCCTCGCGGCCCGGCGCCTAGCAACTAGGGACGCCGAGCGTGCTAGCCGCCGGCTCCCTAGCAACGCTAGGATGCCGGGCGCGCTGAGCCGCCTGGACCCTAGCAACGGGGATGCCACGGATGGACTGCGCTCCCCTTGCAGTGTCAATCAAGTGAACTACACACACACACTTGTCTTCTGGTCGTGCAGCAAGGCAGCTGCACGGCATTGTGCTAATCAGGCTCTGAACTTCTGATTGAAGGACTCCCTGCTAAATACCTTCCCAGTGCTTCACACAGACGCCGGTAATAGCTTCCTGCATGCTGCTTTGGTTTGCTGACGTCTGTTCCAGTTCTGCTGTGTCCGGTCATTCCTGTCCTCAGAGTTCCTGAATCTTAGTGTTGTCATCTCTTCCCAAGGAGTCTTCCAGTCCTCATTTACCCGCAACAGTCGCTAGAGGATCTCGTGTGGTTTTCGTGAGTGGCGGCTCTGCCGCGTGCTGCGGCCTAGGCCGCTTTATTTTGTATTCTGTGTTGGTGCATTTGCGGAGGTTTACGCTCCCACACTCCTCTCCGGAACTCGCCGGTGCCGGGTAGAAGAGTGGACAAGTGGGTATTTTGGTTGTCCTTTTCCCTGGCGGTTTTCCGCACATACTCTAGTTTAAAGTTAGTTTTGAGCCCCTGGCTTTGTTGTTTAGTAGAGGGCCCCTTGTTATCACCCTGTCTCGGATTTCTCTTTGTCTCCCATTAAGACCTGAGGGGGCATCGGAGTTGGGCAGACGTTATCCGCCCTTCAAACGCGGCTGCCATGGGCCCAAGCAACCATAGTCTCGCAAGAGATTTCTGACAGCACGGGCGAGACAACGGAGATAGGGCGCCAGGGGCTATTCCCGTTCCCACTCCCTTTCCAAGCATTACGTTCCAGTACTCAGGTCCTTGCTATAAGATATCCCCAGACCAGAGTATTGGAATCATAACAGGAGAGCAGCCCTGATATATAACAGAGGTGGAAGTTCTATAGGCAGCAGAGACGGAGACCAGCCAGCCAGTCTCCCAGTGCCCTGATCACTACACGCCGCCAGCACAGCATTACAGGAGGGTCCTATAGTGCTGCCCTGAGCTAACAGGTGTGTGTACCAGTGTGCTGCGCCCTGGTGTCTCTGAGAGGGGTGAGGTCACCGCGCCGCTTTAGTATATGGCTTTTCCTTAGTACTGTAAGTTACAGCCCTGCACTAGTAGTGGCAACTCTGCCTTATGTGAACCTGTGAGGTTATTTTCCTATTTACAGAATAACCGGGGAGAAGGCGGCCATATTGCGGCTCTCAAGAGAAGGCACTCTAGTACACCCCCTGCTGGCGGCCACTGCGCAGGCGCAACAAATTGAAATGCCCGATCTCTATAATGGGGCATATTTCTCTTAATTAAAAAAAACCTGTAACTTTCTGAAAAACCACAACCCCAAAAGGCACTTCACAGGGACATGCTCTATCTAATAAAACAAACCCCAAGTCATATATATATATATATATATATATATATATATATATATATATAAATAAGATTTTACTCACCGGTAAATCTATTTCTCGTAGTCCGTAGTGGATGCTGGGACTCCGTAAGGACCATGGGGAATAGCGGCTCCGCAGGAGACTTGGCACAACTAAAGAGAGCTTTAGGACTACCTGGTGTGCACTGGCTCCTCCCCCTATGACCCTCCTCCAGACCTCAGTTAGGATACTGTGCCCGGAAGAGCTGACACTAAGGAAGGATTTTGAATCCCGGGTAAGACTCATACCAGCCACACCAATCACACCGTACAACTCGTGATATTATACCCAGTTAACAGTATGACAACAACGGAGCCTCTGCACAGATGGCTCTCAACAATAACCCTTTTGTTAACAATAACTATGTACAAGTACTTGGGATGGGCGCCCAGCATCCACTACGGACTACGAGAAATAGATTTACCGGTGAGTAAAATCTTATTTTCTCTGACGTCCTAAGTGGATGCTGGGACTCCGTAAGGACCATGGGGATTATATCAAAGCTCCCAAACGGGAGGGAGAGTGCGGATGACTCTGCAGCACCGAATGAGCGAACTCTAGGTCCTCCTCAGCCAGGGTGTCAAACTTGTAAAATCTTGCAAATGTGTTTGACCCCGACCAAGTAGCAGCTCGGCAAAGTTGTAAAGCAGAGACCCCTCGGGCAGCCGCCCAAGAAGAGCCCACCTTCCTCGTGGAATGGGCTTTTACTGATCTAGAATGCGGCAGTCCCGCCGCAGAATGACAGTCCTGTACCACAAATCTGAGGTACTCCTGGTGAGGAGAGTAAATGGGGACATGCAGGTAAGCATCCTTGATGTCCAGTGATACCATGTAATCCCCTTCCTCCAGGCTTGAGATAACCGCCCTGAGCGATTCCATCTTGAACTTGAACCGTTTTATATACGTGTTCAAAGATTTAAAATTTAAAATGGGTCTCACCGAACCGTCCGGTTTCGGTACCACAAACATTGTGGAATAGTAACCCCTTCCTTGTTGAAGGAGGGGTACCTTGACTATCACCTGCTGCAAATACAGCTTGTGAATTTGCCTCCATCACAGCCTCCCTGTCCAAGGGAGATGTTGGCAAGGCAGATTTTAGGAAACGGCGAGGGGGAGACGTCTCGAATTCCAGCTTGAATCCCTGAGACACTAAATAAATGGTGATGGACATCTAGCTGCCAGCAGCAGACAGGCTTAATATTGTTACAATGTCTAGTTCTTGTCTACGCCTTCCATTGTCTCTCCTCATTGCAACAACTCCAGTGGCTGCACAGTAATACTAGCCACCGATGGCTGTTTTATTACTGGAGACTGATAATGCTGCAGCTGCACACTGGTGGTCATTCCGAGTTGTTCGCTCGGTAATTTTCTTCGCATCGCAGCGATTTTCCGCTAACTGCGCATGCGCAATGTTCGCAGTGCGACTGCGCCAAGTAAATTTGCTATGCAGTTAGGTATTTTACTCACGGCATTACGAGGTTTTTTCTTCGTTCTGGTGATTGTAATGTGATTGACAGGAAGTGGGTGTTTCTGGGCGGAAACAGGCCGTTTTATAGGAGTGTTTGAAAAAACGCTACCGTTTCTGGGAAAAACGCGGGAGTGGCTGGAGAAACGGGGGAGTGTCTGGGCGAACGCTGGGTGTGTTTGTGACGTCAAACCAGGAACGACAAGCACTGAACTGATCGCACTGGCAGAGTAAGTCTCGAGCTACTCAGAAACTGCAAAGAGAAGTCTTTTCGCAATATTGCGAATCTTTTGTTCGCAATTTTGCTAAGCTAAGATTCACTCCCAGTAGGCGGCGGCTTAGCGTGTGCAAAGCTGCTAAAAGCAGCTTGCGAGCGAACAACTCGGAATAAGGGCCACTTTCCTGTCTTGCAGCTACAATTAGATCTGTGTGGGACTTCTGTATCATTTACAAACTAAAGGATATTATTTATTAATCCATTAGGTTTGAAAACTGAAATTTTGTGAGCAGACAAATATAAATTTGCAACCCAACATGTCAGATTTTCAGATTTAATAAAACCTGCCGGAAAAAGTGCGATATTAAAAAAAATAAAATCTGTTTGATAAATAATGCACCAAAGCCCCATACTTACTGTCACCAAAGTACATGATACCTAACACGTATATACTTAACAATTCCGTAAAGGCAAGTAATCAGAGAACAAAATCAGTGTCCACTAGAATGTGCGCTTGTAATCTGGAGCGTTTGCTTTGCAGTTTTTCCGATGCAAGCTGCTTCACTCACTTTGGTTCAGCGCAAGTGACTACACTAAATTGAAGTCTCCTCTGCTGAACCCCCTTGACTCCAAGGGCCGAATGTACGTCTGAGTTGGCCAGAGGTGCCGTTTCCAGGCCGAACTTTGGAAGTTTTTTTAAAAGTTCCAATCATTTACAAGGCATGGTTTTGCCTTGTAAATGATTGGGACTAAGGGGGTAATTCCAAGTTGATCGCAGCAGGAAATTTTTTAGCAGTAGGGCAAAACCAGGGGGGTCATTCCGAGTTGTTCGCTCTGTAAATTTTTTCGCATCGCGATTTTCCGCTTAGTGTGCATGCGCAATGTCCGCAGTGCGACTGCGCAAAGTAAATTTGCTATGCAGTTAGGTTTTTTACTCACGGTTTTTTCTTCGTTCTGGTGATCGTAATGTGATTGACAGGAAGTGGGTGTTTCTGGGCGGAAACTGGCCGTTTTATGGGTGTGTGCGAAAAAACGCTACCGTTTCTGGGAAAAACGCGGGAG